>NC_092779.1:58534194-58786917 GCF_047496795.1 Chiloscyllium punctatum | reverse complement strand
TTAAGAAAGGCTTAGAAATTCAACGCGCTTTCCATTGCACCACAGAGTCGCGGTCTCACCCAGTTTTCACCACAAAAGTTTGCCTTAGAACGATTTCGTTCGGGACACCCATCTCACCACTGTCTGACCTCGTCACACTTTCCAGAATCTGGTCCTTATCCAAGTGTGCTCTGGATCTTTAATGTGTTCGGCTACATACTGCTGAAATGTCCTCAGAACACTTAGCATTACCACACGTTCAAATAAGAAATTCCAGATGAACAACACTCTATGGGTGAAAGCGTTCTTCCTAAATCTCCTCTAAATCGCTTTTCTCCTGCTTTTCATCTATGTCACTGGTTATTATTCCTTCCCGAAAAGCCTTATTCCTGTCATACATATCTATCCTCTTCATAATATGTGCATGTCAATCAGTTTCTCACTCAGCCTTCTCTGTGCTTAGTTACACAGACCCAGCTTAGCTCATCTACCTTCACAATGGGAATGGTCCAGCCCTTGGCATTATTTTCATCTACTGTGAACTTCTCCTCCTGCAATCAGACGGTTCCTGCAGTCTTGTGATTACAACGGAAAAAGAAATGCTCTTTGACGAATGCCAAAATGTCTGAACAAAATCAGCAGCTCTTCTCCATCTATGGTGAGAAAGGACAGTGAACGCTTCGAGTCCAGTGACTCGTGTTCGGAACTGATGGGATGTATGGGTGGGTGAAAAATGTGGAAGAGGGCAGACAGGATCCAAAATCATTGAACTCGATGTTGGGTCCTGAAATCTGCATGGTCTTTCCGGAGAAAATGAGTTGCCTGATCTTCCAGCTTGCGCTGTGCCTTGAAGAAGAACTGCAGCAGACCAGAGACTGGTATGATGGCTTGGGTACACAATGCAATCTTAAAGTGGCAGGATACTGGAAGACTGCGGTAAATTTTGTAGATTCGGGACAGAACTTAAGTGATCTCAGCTTTGTCACCGACTCTGTTTTCCTCTCTCCATTGTCGAGAGATCACATTCTCAGCCGGAACGACAGTTTTCTTGATTGAATGAAGTGCAGACAAATCACTGGAAGATGTGTCTGGAAGTTTCCACAGTGAGGAGAGACATCGGAAACCAGCAGGAAATGCATCTTACAACATAGAACTTTACAGTGCAGTACAGGCACTTCGGCCCTCGATGTTGCACCGACCTGTGAAAATAAAGTGATGTCCATTGCAATGGAAAATTAACGTTTCTTTTGAAACCAATAAAAGCACAGGGAAACAAAAAAAGTAAGGGCCTGACTTTGCAGAGGGCAAATGTTGCAGACAGAAAGAAAATCTATGTATATTTAAACCGAACTAATAGCAGACTTACAAGGCCAGCAAACTACCATATCAACAGCCAAGGAATTAGAGAAAAAAACAACTCCATATCTGGAAAGGAACTCGAATGTTTCAGGCCATTGACCTTGAAGTGTTGATAAGAAGAAGTGAATTGAACATTAAAGGGAATATGTAAAAGCTATCAGGCGCCCATTACATGAGGCGTCTTGCCAATGTATTACCTGGGACACGGGAAACCTCAATTTGATGGAACTCCACGCGGTACATGCTGAAAACTTTCTGGCTCAAGAGAAGATAAAACGGAAATTAAAGATGGAAAAGCAACCACTTAAAGCTCAGCTTACTATGATGCAAATAGTCGCCCAACCATTGATTAGATTACTTACAGGCCCTTCAGCCCAACAAGTCCACACTGCCCCGCTGAAGCGCAACCCACCCATACCCCTGCATTTACCCCTTACCTAACACTAGGGGCAATTTAGCATGACCAATTCACCTGACCTGCACACTTTTGGACTGTAGGAAGAAACCGGCGCACCCGGAGGAAACCTACGCAGACACGGGGAGAAGTGCAAACTCCATACAGTCAGTCGCCTGAGGCGGGAATTGAACGCGAGTCTCTGGCACTGCGAGGCAGCAGTGCTAACCACTGTGCCACCCTGCCGCCCATTGGAAGGCACTGCTGCGTGAAAAGAAGTGCTGGCATGGGTAAATCTGGCGGGTGCTTTGTTTGCAGAGCAATGGACCACTGAGTGAGGCAGTGCACGCCCAGACAGCCTCAATCAGCCCTGGAGGGTGGGCAGCAGGGTGACTAATGGAGGAAGGCTGAGGTGGAGGTGGGCAGCCCCAAAGTTACAGGTAAGCCTCTTTGCTTTATGCTTGGCAACGAATACTCGCTTATGCTCATCTCTACTACTAACCTAATGGGCACTGAAACATGTCCCACCTCTATACTGAGCACTGAGTTTGTGAAGCATGAACTTTATTTTCAGTACAACGATGATGCATATAAGTCAATGCTTACATCTATGTTATATGTGGAAGGTGCACCTCTTACTTTTTTGGAAGATACAAGGGCAACATATTCAGTTCATAAATCAAGGCAGTTCAGAGAGTCAACGCAAATAAAGATGAACGGAAGCTTCCTGAACTTAATGGGCGCATCAGGAGCCGTGACACGAGAGAGATTTACCACACCCCTATTGTGCAAAACCAGTAATGGTGAAACATTCCAATTCTCATTTCAGTTATCGGAATTCTGCACTTTCAATCTGTTTTCTCGGGATCTCATAGTGAGACTGGGGTCCGATTTGCACAGTACCCCGACGGGCTTGCAGGTAACACAAAAAGAAGATTTAACAGTGCAAGCTGGAAAATACGAATCACGACCCCTGATGCATGTCAGAGAGCGATAGTTTCCATGAGCGATTCACTCACTGAGGAAGCAAGTAGCCATGTTAATCCCATTAGCACAGATTTTCTTGCTGGAGCTATGCTGCACTGCACAGCAAACATACACCGCGATGGTCCTGACAAATCATAAGAGAAATATTGGTTCAGGAGATTGGTTAAACCAGATCAGTTGTTATTGTGCGAATTTTATTGGAATGATCACAGATGTGCTGTCACTTTAAACTTTGTTAAGTATCTGTGACGGTAAATAGACCCTTTTTTTTTCATGTGCAAGGCTCTTTTCCTCACGGATCATTGGCAAAGGCATCCAGCGACAGGTGTCAGAATTTGGTACCATGGGTACTACAGGCACAAAAAAACGCAAGATTGTATCTTCAGGATTGGTGTGGGTGTCTGATTCAATGCAGATATAAGGACGTATAGGAAGAAACTAAATTGGCTAACTCAGGCAGACCGTGCAGTCCAGGTAATCCACGGCAGGATTGTCGTCTGGCGTTTACCTATGGTAGATGTCTCGGACCCAAGATTAAGAAGGGTCCCAACTGATTTCAGGACAAAAGGCAAACACGATGTGAGGCTCATACGAATCCTTAAGAATAACCCCGAAGTCTGAGCATCGTCCTTGCAAAGCAAAAGAGCCGTTAAAACCCGAGGCTGTGCAAGGAATTACTCCAGTCTTTGAATCTCTCTTATAGGCTGGAGTGATAATCCCCGTGCATAATCACTGGTGAGAACGCCCATTCTTTTCGTTCAAAAAGGCAAACATTCCAGGTGAATCGGGGGAATGCAGGTTTGTTCATGTTCTGCAGGTTATCAAGAACGCTGTTGTTCCTCACACCCCAAATGGTCCCAACCCCTATATTATATTGGCTCAAATTCCACCCAATGTAAATGGCTCTCTATTGTGGATTTAGCAAATGCCTTGTTTTGTGTACTGTTACACACCGACAGTCAATTCGAGTTCACTTTTCCATTTAAAGGCAAATAGTATACTTTCACGTGACATTTTCAAGATTACTGTGAGTCCCCACCATAATTAACGAGTCTCTTCACAGGAGTCTAGAGACTCTTGTTTTAACCGGGGGGGGTGGGGGGGGTGGGGGCCGGGGGGGATGTGTCAGCGCTTCTGCAGTATGTAAACGAATGCTTAATCGCAGCATCAACAGAGAAACAATGTGAGAAAGGTAGGCTTGCGATGCTCTGCCATCTAGTCTCGCAAAACTACAACTTGTGGAACAACAGTTGAAGTTCTTAGGTCAATTAATATCTGAACAAGGAAAGGGCATTGGTCAAGACTGAGTTCAAGCAAACCAGCAAAATTCAAAGCCTCACATGAAGAAACAATTGTTATCCTTTTCGGTCATGCGATCCTACTTAGAATGTTTAACCCGCATTACGCAATCCTTTCAGCGCGTAAAAGTGACATAGTTCATGGTTCAGGTTTGTAGAGCTAGAGTCCGTTGCAGTGACCCCTGAGGCCTAGACAGCCTTTGTTGAATTGAAATGGCACTCCAAACTACACCGACACTGGGATTCCAAATCCAAACAAGCCTTTTGTAAAACAGTGAATGAGAAGCGTGCCTGCATGATATTTGTGCTGATGCAGAATTATATGTGGAAAATTGAGGCCAGTAGCTTATTTTTCACCTCAACTTAGATCCGGTAACGGCAGGAGTGCATAAATACCTCCGTCTCCTGCCTGCATTTGAAATGGCTGTTGTAGATTCCAGGGACATAGTCGGCTTTGTTGAATTAAACCGACTGGTCCCACATGCAGTATCCTTCCTGCTTTCTGAGCAAAACACAGCACACATGTCGGCTGCACGTTGGCTCACATACAATGCTATGCTATTGGAGAAGTCTAACATGACAATAAAGCGATGTAACGTCCTTACTGCTGCTTGTCTTGTCCCCACAGAAGGAGACGGAGACCCACATGATTGTGTCGCTGTAATTAATGACATTTGAAGCTCGAGACCAGACGTGTAGGATTCACCAATTTAGAATCTGGATACGGCGTATTATTGTGGATAGCTCAGCATTCAGAAGCAAAGAGATAGGCCAGTGTCTAGTATGTTGTAGCAACTACCCACGAGGTAGTCAAAGCGGGATCACTTCTTTCTCATCTGTGAGCGCAAGCAGCAGAGCTGGTTGCCTTGATTGAGGCATGTAAATTGGCCGAAGGAAGAACAGTGAATATTTACATCGACAGCCGATATGCATTCGGGGTTGTACATAATTTTGGATCCCTGTGGAAAAACAAGGGCTTCTTGACCTCCACTGGAAAGCCAATCACATAATATGGCGTGATCTCTGACCTCTTGAAACAGTCCGATTGCCTAAATCAATCACTGTATGTACATGTGAAGCCCACAGGAAAGACTATGATTCAATTTCTCAAGGCAATGAATACGTAGACTGAGCGGCAAGGAAGACAGCCAATCAGCCGCCAAGTGATGAGTTTGACATGTGTATTTCAAATATTTATAATCCAAAGCTGACTTAGAGGAGTTACAGTCTCAGGCCACATCGAAGGAGAAGCGTAAATGGACAAGGGCAGGGTGCAGAATGAGGGAATGGGTGTGGTGTGGCCCCAGTGTGAAACCCTGTCTACCACGATCATTATTCCCTTTCTATGCCAAAGTAACACACGGTAAGTACCATGTGCCAAAAGTAGGGATGTACGACAATATTTCAGCACGCTGGTACAGAAAGGGATTTACTCATTACTCATTTAAATAATGTGAATAATGTGTTATTTGTGCCACTAATAATGTGGGGAGGGGAATACAAATGAATCAGGCCGAACACTCCCAATCCCAAAGACCCTTTGAACATTTACAGATGGATTTTATTGAACTAACATCCAGCGAAGGGAAAAGCAATGTCTGGTTGATGTTTTCCCAAGGGGTGGAAGTGCTCCCACGTCTAAACAGGATGCCAGTGCAGTAGCCAAGGCTTTGCTAACTGCAATAATTCCGAGATGGGGCATCCCTGAAAGGCTAAGCAGCGACAATGGAAAGCCATTTATAAATATTGCCCTACTGCAGATCAGTGATTACTTGGGAATAAAGGTGAGGGAACATTGTGCCTACCACCCAGCGAGCGGTGTGGCAGTGTAAAGAGAGAAAACTATCCTTAAAAATAAATTGGCAAAATGTTGTGAGGAACTAGAGGTGACATGGATAAAGGCATTTCCAATTGTGCTAATGTACATGATGGAGAGGAAGAGTAAATATTAGGACGTTTGAGATTTTGTTTGGAAGGTGGCCCAATTCAGGAATTGGTCAAGACCGATTGTAAAACAGATAACAGACCACTGTGAGGACGAGATATTATGTTACGGTATAAAACTCTCCACACTTCTGTCTCAAATACAGAATCAAAAGAAAGGCAGCACGACCCCAATCAGCAGAAGGGAAGATGCACAATCTAGAACCTGAAGACTGGATAGTGGTGAAAGACTTCAGGAGCAAAAGCATGAAGGCGAAGAGCTGGCTGGGACCGTTCCAAGGGCTCCCTACAACACAGACAGCTGTTAAGATCGCCAAAAGAGCCACGTTGATACACGCCCGCCGTTGCAAACATGTAGCTGACCTTGAGGAGACATCGGACAACACCGGATCCAAAAAAGTTTAAGTAATGATTAGAAGACTCATAGAAATATGAGGCTGCATGGCAGGACGAGTCGTGAAGGCAGGGGTGTCTGAGATACAACAGCAGACAGTAAACTTAACCAAGGATGTTACGTTGACCTTTACATGCCACCCATGCCCGTTTGGTAACCAGGACGACTATAAATAAGGCAATAAATATTTACACAGAGATCCTTGTGTACCCAGTTACTGGCATTGAGTCGTATCCATCACGGCTACAGGTACACCTGACACGGGATATCAGTTTCCTGTTATCAAAGAAGGAGGTGCCATTGCAAGGGCAATAATAACCAAGATTCAGAAGAGCGATGAGGAAACCTGGTGGTGTGGAATAGATAGACCCTTCTCCGGTATCTATAGACAGGTGAATATAGTGGTACAGACTCGCACCCACCCCACCCGAGATGCAGTGCAGAAGGTCCTCCAAGAAATAGTAGCTCCTGGACTCGAAAAGATGAATGTCCAATGACCCGCACTGCAGATGGGCGGAAAGGCCTTTTCCAAGCTGACAGAAATGGAAGAAAGAAATAAACTGAATGTGCAGCTAAAACGATCACAAATGAAAAAAAGTAAAAGTGGATTCATTGAGAAAACTTACAGCGCCATAGTTCACTTTCCGTGGAAGTCTCCTGTTAAGGACTCAACGGTCTCACTGCTGTAGCAATGGGGGATTTCCTCTGACCGTTTATGTTGTTGACAACCTTACAAAAGCAGGGAATTTGTATGGAACTGGCAATTAATCCAGTATTGCCACAAACAGGATTCAGACTAGCATATAACAAAGAAGTGTGAATCCTGGAAATCTGAATCAACAACAGGAATTGACAGAGAAACTCTGCAGGCCTGACAGCATCGGTGGAGACAAAGAGATTTATTTTTTTCATATCACAGATTCAGGCTACTTATGCTTTTTATTGTTTTATTGCCTGGGTAATTGTCAATTTCACTTTGCAAAACAGCATACTTACCATAATCTCTCATTAGCAAACAGACGTCATCTGTAAAAATGCAAAATTCCTTTATCGGCTGTAATGCTGTTGCTGTTGCCCTGAGTTGGTGAAAGGCTGGCATTCATTGCCTTTTGCTTCTCCTTTATGTCGATGAGCGGCCATAGTGAATGGAGAATTTCTGTTTGTGTCCCTTTGTCTCCCTGTACCATCTCACTCTCTTCTACATTCTCCCACTCTCTGTCTGTCAATATCCCTCATTTTCCATTTCTACTCTTGGAAAAGTGTTAAAATCGGAGGCTGTTCCGTGGCTTTCTCCGCGCCCCCCCACCCCCCGGCCAGAGTGTGTAGAACTGGGCTCACAGTCTCCAAGTAATGTCTGTGTTACTTAGGTCTGAGATCAGGTGACATTTGTTCACTCAAAACGTTATGAGCTTTTACAATTCTAAATAGTATTCATAATAGACCAGAAAAAAAGCAGTTTCACTCCAATTATAGGATTTCTATGATTCCATTGCCGTTTGCCGAAAATCAATGAATGGTGACAGCAGACAATGAGAGCCATTATCTCATTGGATGCGCTATTACTACAACATTGTCCTGCAAGTCTGCAGTGTCTCCTGCATCTCTTCATTATTCCCAAAAAACTTGAAAAGTCGGATGGACAATAGTAGTAGAAGAGATAGACAAATCCTTGTTGAACAGAGTGAAAAGAACTCTGCGTTGAATTAGCAGGATAGAACATAAACTAATGGGTCCACATCAGGTGGTAGGGCTTGGGAGCACGAAATAATAACGGTCTGAGCTCAAACACAAGAAGCATGCTGAGCTGTCACTTTCGGGATGTTGGATAAACAATACGGCTTTTACAAGAAGTTTAAATAATGAACTTTCAATGTACAGAACATTTGACAGCATTTGACACCATTAACGTCTGGTTATTACCATATGATTTAACTGATGAAGCCACAGACACGGTTCTTCAAATCAATAAGGGCATTTAGAACATAGAACATAGAACATAGAAGAATACAGCGCAGTCCAGGCCCTTCAGCCCTCGATGTTGCGCCGATCAAAGCCCACCTAACCTACACTAACCCACTATCCTCCATATACCTATCCAATGCCCGCTTAAATACCCATAAAGAGGGAGAGTCCACTACTGCTACTGGCAGGGCATTCCATGAACTTACGACTCGCTGAGTGAAGAACCTACCCCTAACATCAGTCCTATATCTACCCCCCCCCTTAATTTAAAGCTATGCCCCCTATTTAATGAAGTATTTGATTACAGTTAATCTGACGACCTTTCTGTAATTAAGCTGCTCGATGAGAATTTATATCAACGTCCGTTTGTGCAAGAAAGAAGTTCACAGCTGGTCACTGTCCACTGAAAATGTACAGGAAGAGGGAATCTCTTCTTGCTTTGATTTCAAACGGATGCCTTCACCTCTTTAACCTGACCAGATAAACAGGATGTGTTCATCCTCTCGGGGCCGATTTACCGCCTGAATATGCACAGAGGGAAACTCATACCAAGAGACCAGGGTAATTGTGGTGAATTTGCCAGGAGTGGTGTGTGAGTTGGTGTTAACAGTGGGCAGTAAGGGCTAAACCATGAGCACTGACATTGATCCTTGTACCAACAGCTCCTCACTCACTTTCTGCCTCATTCATCTCAGTCATCATTGACTTTCAGTTTATCCTACTTTCCCTTTGAAACTTTACTTTTGTTCCGGACCACTTTCGGATGTCCACTTGGAAACTGCAGTTTTTTCAACCGAAATTCTGGAGAATGCACGTCACTCTTTGGGATAGGCTTCACTGCCCAACCATAATTACTCAAGAGATTGAGATGGTAAGTTACTTTACTTCGTCCTCGAAGTGCTCAATACAGTGATACAGCCATGATGTCGATAGGGAGGGAGTTCCAAGAATTAGACATAGCGACATTGAATGAACAGCGAGATATTTTCAGCTCAGAAAGGCGAGATCCTTAGAGGGGATTTGCAGTGACAATTTATTCGGTGTACGTGCTGCCATGGCTACCAGAGGATGTGGTGGAGGCTCGTACAATTGCAAGACTTAAGAGGCATTTGAAATTGTATATGAGTAGGAAGGGTTTGAAGGGATATGGGCCGAGTGCTGGCAAGAGAGACCAAATTGAGTTGGGATTTCTGGTCAGCATGGACAGTTTTGAACGAAGGGTCTGTTTCCCTGCAGTACATCTCTATGACTCTATGATTCCAGTTGGATGCAATCAATCACTGGATTCCTTCTGGCAGAACCGGGTCTGTGCTCTGTATGGAAGCAGAAAATGGTTTTCATTCAGATTAGCCACAAGAAGAGAAATAAATCTTCACTTTATTTCATTAAAATAAAATAATTACAACAATTTGAAAGGTTTGCACGGTGTGGACATTATTGAGAAGCTGAATATTCTTCAACAGTTTTCCCCGGAGCTTCAGGCCTGAGGGATGTCCTTGGAAAAGTTTACAAAATCATGATGTAGACGAGCAGAGAACATAGTCAATATCCACTTTTTCAGAAGTCACGTGAGTTTAAAGTGAGATAGCATAGGTTTAATGTGAGAGCAGTACAATTTGAAAGGGATGTGAGCGACACTTGTTTTTAATACAGACATCTTTGTGCGTGTGGAATAAATTGCCACATTTAGTGGCAGAGTTTGGTGCACTCACAACACTTCAAAGGCATCTAAATGGATATGCAGACAGGAATTGTTCGGAGAGATAAGCGACAAATATTGGCAAATATGTTTAGATTAGTTACGGTCATTTGTTCAACAGGTGCAAGGTGGATAGGAAGATTTGCTTCCATGCTCGGCAGTTCTGTGACACTCCAGTACCTGACAACAGTTTGAATAGGCCACTTTCAAAAACGCATGCTGTTTGTTCCTAAATCAGCGTGTTTGAATTTTATTTTTTTCATGAGGCATAATGTTTTGAAATGACACAGAGAGGAATGTTTTCCAGACATTTACAGACAATGACCATTTTCCTTGATACATTCTCAAGTTCTCCATCAAATAATTTCGTTGACTTAAAAAAAAACCCTCACAAATCATGTTATCCCCTCAACTCTCAAGTGAATCCAAAAACTGACAGCTTTTAACGTGGACCAGGTGCAAAACTCAAAAGGCAGAGTCATTATCAGACACACAAACTCATTCCTTCTGTCTGTGTGGCAGTGCGAGATGTGTATGTCAAGAACTGCTCACACAAATAACACCGAAGCAATTCCAAACGGAGCTTCCCGACATTCTGGAGATTTAGTGCATTGCCAAGTAACAGAAAGTGCTCAAGTAATATTAAACAAAACAGAAAAATGTACCATGCAAAGTGAATTTTACCAATTATATTCTCCATTAAATTAGGTCAACAATGCGCTGGTGCCTCCATCTGATCGAGCGAGCCAATCTCCAGCCTCCCTCACCAGGACAGTAATGAAGGAAATGAGATAAATATAACAAAGTTTCACGTTGCGATTGCCCACCTTTTAGCCACAACAACAAAAAACGAGGGAGCAGATTCAGTGCAGGATCTGGCTTCACAACAGCGGTGAAATAACGACGTCCACTCACTTTCAGGGAAAACTGTGAACAACTCACATTGTCCAGAATATGAATACACAGCGCAGAATATGTTTAGTTCCCATATTCTACTGCTGCCCCGACATTCATAGGATAATGTACCTTTCAAAGAGAGCGTTTGTAGCTGCGGAATGACAGTGGCAGCTGTTTCCCCTCGCTCTTACTTCCGCCCTTGGTCGTGTAGGGGCTGCAATTCTCATCTTACACGCGGTAGTTGAGTGTGCAATTCTCTGTTGTGGAAAAGTGGAGTGTTTTGGAGCAGAATAATGTGAAGTTCGGATGCTTCTGGAGTTCTTGTTGAAAGGTTCGGTGACGCTAGGAAAATGTCTTGCAGACTTTTCCTTCTTTTCTGGGTGACATTCTCAGCGCTGCAGAGGTTCCTGTGAAGCGCTGATCTCATGTTTTGGTACGAATTCATTTGGTTTCATTCCCACTGCTTCCGTTTGTTGGGATTGCAGATTGGGTCCAACAGATGGAATCCATGGATGAGTGCCCTGCTTCCAGGAATTGTCTGGCTGTCTTCTGCTTGCCCTGTCCTATTATTGTTGTGCCATTCTAGTCGAATATGTGGCCCTTGCCGTTTGTACGTATTGCTACGAGGGACTGCTGGACTGACGCCCACACAAATTCTTTGCCAAGAACAATATCCACCCACCTTCATTCGCAAATGCATGGCACACAAAGTTCGCAACGAGGATTTGCTATGAGGTAATCTTTAAATCATGTTTCCCTGTGATAAAGCAAATTCTGGAAAACGATATCCAGACTCCTCCGAACGCTCGGACATATGACAGCACAGAAACCGAGAGCCTCACTCAGACAACAACTCAGGAGAAAACAAGGCCCAATACCCATCACGTGCAGGTCAAACGTGATTGACGAGATTCCACGCAGGGATGCACGAAACACGACATAGGAGAAAGAGGCTGACAACTGGAGAGCTGCATTCATATTTTCATCTGAACTGTAAACGCCTCGGACAGCTGTTCCTTGCAGTTAAGCACAGAATATTGAATGTCTCTGATTCCAGGGCTTGGAATTCGGATGATATGACCGTCTGGAGCACTGGATACTTCCTTATGTGAGGTAACTCCTGATGGAACACATGTCACACTCTATTGCTCATTGAGAAATACATCCAAAATAGGAGCTTAGAGCAGCATTTCCGTTGTCCTTCTGGTGCTGTCCCTGACATGCCCTGTGGCACTGCACTTATTCTGTGTTTCCTGAGAGTTCGGCACATGGTTCCACGATCGTATTATGGGCAGTAATCTGCATTTTCGCTTCAATAACGGGTAAGTCAAGCGGAGGTCCACCATTCTCTATTCTATTTTTCTCTTCTTATGCACAACTGCAATACAGTAAAGGATCAATTAATATTGAAAGATGATATACAGAGGCGTGTGAAATACCGAAGTTTGAATGACATTTCTGCAATGGTTAGAGATTACCTTGATTCAGGAAATAAGGATGTAAAGTCTGTTTGGCTGGAGTTGAGGAACAGTGAGGAATGAACTAACAAGCATGTGTAGTTTACAAGCCCACTCGCAGTAACCACAAAGCGAAATAAATCGTACAGGTGGAAAAAATGCGTGTGAGTGACAAAAATGGCAATAGTCATGCGTGATCTTAACTTCCCATCTAAAACTCTCGGTTCCATTGTAAAAACGTTTGGAGAACCAAAATCAAAAAAATCCCACATGTCCCATAAAACATCACGAGGGATATCTTGGTAATTGATTACTCTACTGGTGACATAATTTTCCTATTTCCTTGGAAAACATCTCTTTAATTGTGAGCATCAGAAAAGCCTTTGTTTTGCCAGCAAGAAATAAATATGTGATTAAGCTTTGTTCGTTTCATGTATAAGAACACTGAGACTCCTCTGCACCGCACTTCTTTTGCATTTCTATCGATTTTAACACTAGTGTGTCTTTTGATTCTTCCCAACAAAGTATATGACCTCGCATTCCCTACATGAAACTGCATCTGCCAAGAATACTCCAATTGTTGGAGGGAATCCTGAGGAACAGAATGTACATGTATTTGGAAAGGCAAGGACTGATTCGGGATTGTTAACATGGCTTTGTGCGTGGGAAATCATGTCTCTCAAACTTGATTGAGTTTTTTGAAGAAGTAACAAAGAAGCTTGATGAGGGAAGAGCAGCAAATGTGATCTATGTGGACTTCAGTAAGGAGTTCAATAATGTTCCCCATGGGAGACTGTTGGCAAGGTTAGATCTCATGTAACAGCAGTGGACCTAACACCAACCCTTGTGGTACGTCGCCAGGACCTGGACACCAAGAAGAACATGTTCCAACAACTACAACACCGTTTTCTATTGGCAAGCCAAATACTGATCAAAGCTGCAAACTCTCACACAGTTCCATTCCTCCGCATTTTGTATAATAGCCTATTGTGGGGAAACTTATCGAACAACTTGCTGAAACCCATATACACCACATCAACCGGGTTACTGTCATCTACCTGTTTGGTCACTTTATCAAAAAAGTCAACAATATTCGTTAGGCAAGGCCTACCCTTCAAAAAACCGTATGACTGTCTCTGATCAGGTTATTCTTTTCGAGATGGTCATAAATCCTATCTATAATAACATTTTCCAACACGTTACCAATAACTGCAGTGAGACTCACTGGTCTGTAATTACCAGGCTTGTCTCTACGAAACTTTTTGAACAAGGGAACAACATATGCAATGCTCCATTCCACAGGCACTATTCCTGTAGAAAACGATGATTTGCCGATCAATTCCAAAGGCTCATCAATCTCTTCCCTTGCTTCCCAGAGGATCCTAGGACAGATACCATCCGGCCCAGGGGACTTGTCTGTTTTCACACTCTTCAGTATTCTATCACCTCATCCTTGTGAACCTCAATATCTACTACACTAGACGCAAGTATCTATGTATCTTCGTCGTCAACATTTTCATTTTCTATCGCGAACACTGTTGAAAAATATTTATTTAGAGCTTCCCCTATCTCCTCTGACTCCATACACAACTTACCACTATTATCCTTGATTGTACCAAATTTAACTCTCGTCATTCTTTTAGTGCTGACATACCTATGCAAAGCCGGAGGATTAACCCTGATTCTATCTGCCAACAACTTCTCATGTCTCCTCCTGGCTCTTCTAAGCTCTCGTTTTAGGTCTTTCCTGATATTGGTGGAACCCTCGAGCGCTCTAACTCAGTTTTCTCGCTTTGTCCAAACATAAGACTCTTGTCCTTCTTGACCAGACATTCCACTTCCTTAGTAAACCACGGCTCACGCGTTCTATATCTTCCTCACTGCCTGACAGGTACATACTTATCTAGGACACACAGGAGCTTTTCCTTGAATAAGCTCCACAAGTTAATATGCTCACACTTTACAGTTTCCTACCCAATTCTACGCTTCCTACATCTTACCTCATTGCATCGTGATTTCCCTTCCACCAGCTGAAACTCTTGCTCTGTGGAGTACACCTATCCCTTTCCATCACCAAAGTAAACCTGAGAGAATTGTGATCATTGTCTCCAAAGTGCTCACCGACTTTCAAATCAAAAACCCGGCCAGGCTCGTTACCCAGTACGAAATCGAAAGTGTCTTCTTCCCTTGAAGGCATGTCTACATACTGTGTCAGGAAGCCCTCCTGCACACACTGGACAAAAACTGACCCATCTATAATACTCGTACTGTAGTGATCCCAGTCAATATTTGGATATTGTCTTTAGTGTTCCAGAGTTTGTCATTGTCCCAGAGTCCAGATGAAGTTTGTATTCCTAACGTACGGGAGCGAGAATTCTTTCAATATCTCAGATCAGTTCCTGTCCCGAGAACATCAGAGTCAATGTCCCTTCCTCGACTCGGAGTGACAGTTCACACTTCTTCATTCTCCTCTGATTCCATTTCCCAAAGAGTTTCTCAAGATTTCCAAAGCTGGAGCCTAAATTATATGGTTTGCTTCCTAAACATTTTTCCAACTGCCAACTGACAATATTTTCACAGTATCTCTTCGCAATCCTCTTACTTGCACCATGTCCAGGGATGAGAAGTCCCGTTTGGTGGAGAGAGTTCCGAAGGCTGGTGAGTTTCACTTTGGAACAAAGATGGTTAAGTGGCAATTTCCTGCGGTTGTTTGTAGTGATGGGAGAGGGAGCGGTGGGGAATGAGCACTCTGGCGAGCAGGAGAAAGTGTTGCCAATGACCAGAGTCAGAGAACAGAGGACAAGGGATTAAAGGAACCTAATGAAAAGCAGCACTTCTGCTCAGGGCGTTCAATAACAACTGCAGAAACCCGATGTGTCGAGCAGTGTATCTCGAAAGAGAAACAGAGATAATGTTTTAAATGTGGAACATTTCTGATGAAGAACTCGAGTTTCCCAAGTCTATTCAAATTACAGGCCCGGTTTGCAAAACTGCCTTTCTGAGCTTTGAATTGTTCCAGCAGGAAAGCAGTTGGAACATAGTCAGCAGGATCCGAACCTACTTGGAGAAACCCCAATGGACTTCGAATCCATCGCTGTAACCACTCGGCCATGACCACAGAGCACAGAGCACACAGCGCCCTTGAGCGTTGACCAAATCAGCCGTGATCTGATTGAAAGCTGCCGCTGACTTGATGAGTTAAATGCTTCCAGCTCGTTTCATGCATTTGCTTTCATTTGTAAGGTGCGAGACACCAATGTAAAAGAAGAAAAACACAAAGTTTGGAAAAGATAGTTGCAGCCAAATTGAGTCAAAATTATTTATTGAAAGGAAAATCACACTTGGCAATTTGCGAGATCTTTTTGCGAACATGACCAGCAGAGGTAATCAAGGGAGCAATTGATCTGAGTATTCTTGGACATGAAACAAACAAAGGTTCATGACACATTCATTTCTTTTTCTAGCGAACAAAACCGTCTTTCCTGACGGTTACAATGAAAGAGATGGGTCCCAATAAAAGACAGAGATAAAGTCGCATGTAGATATACTTCAATGTGATACGATTCACTTTCAGCCCTTAATTACCCCAGAGTTGGAGGGGGTGAGTTACTTTTCTTCACTCTTCAACTCGACAGCATGGAGGTACAGACATGAAACCGCTCGAGATGGCGTTCTTCAATTGGGAACCAGCGACACTGAAGGAACTAGGCAAAAGTGAGGACTGCAGATGCTGGAAACCTGATTTTAGATCAGAAAATGCTGGAACAGCACAGCAGCATCCGAGGAGCAGGAAAGTCGCCGTTTCTGATGCCAGTCTTTCTGCGTTCCGCAAACAATTTTCGTTTTTGGCGCAGATTTCCAGCAACTGCAGCTATTTGTATTATGTTAACATTCATAATGTTTTGGACAAAACCAATGACCTGCTAGCATCGGAAAATCGGCAGAAGTACTGGTACACTGATATGTTAGCTGAACAATACAACCATTCCATGAGCGGGAATACGATCCGGGTCACGGTGCTGAGAGTACCGAATCCTCACAAGTAAATAACAAGACAAGGCGATAGATACTGTCGTATTTGGTGTAAATAAAACACCCTTTCTGAACATTTTCGTTGCAGATTATTTTCAACTTGTCTTCGTCGATTTACAAAGTGGGAAAAGGCCATTCTGCCTGTGTGCATTGCGGCTAATCAGACAGCCATCTGTTCTAGTCGCAGTTTCCAAATTTGGCCCAAAGTCTCGTGTGTTCTATTGTTCCCAGGGCAAATACCAATGACTTTATCCTGTGCTCTTAAACGGCACAAGAATGGGGCAGAAGTATGACACTTCCACAACGACTTGCAACCCTTTTGAGGAACTCATGCTCATTTTCACCCACAAAGGGAGACACACAGAAAGATACCCCCAAACCGACAGAGGTCTCCGTTGTGGTGAGCTGGAATTTGAAATGGACAAGTTTTAAATGCGGAAGCAACGTCCCGGTATGACTTCACAGGGGAGCATCAACGTCAATCACGGTTAATGTGAGACCTTTCCCGCGATACAGTTAGCACTCGAACCTACAATCTTCTGATGCGAAGTCAGACGCATTATCCATTACGTCAATGGCCCAAGAGATAAGCTGAACGTTGGCAGAATGTCGACATGTAATACCATGGACTTTCACGGAATCAGAATTAAAAAGGTGAACAAGCAGCGAAGATAATCACCAACACTGCTTCACTTCGAAGTTTCCAATTTGTGAAGCAGTGCCTTTCACTGGCAAAGGAGAAACATTTGTCCTCAGCTGTCTGCTTCAGGTTCGCCTCCTTCTCTGCTGGAAGTTTCCATCGTTTTATTCACAGTCACGACGCGATTTCATGATCCACTCCAGTGAAAACGTGTCATGGTGTCGTCCAAGCAAGACCCTGCCGAAACTCAGCGAGAGACATCTGGTCATTTCGAGCTCAGGATGTGGAATTAGACGAGATGCGTGACACCTTTTATTGGCGCCGCCACTTCACTGCAAATTAGCGGCTCAAAACGAGACGTTGTGAGCATCAGCTTGATTTGTACCTTCCTGCAGTGCATTTGCTTAATCACTCGGCTATGACTACAGACAGCACCGCACTGTTGAGCATTGACCAAATCAGCCGTGCTCTCATTGAAATCTGCCGCTGACTTGATGAGTTAAATGCTTCCATCTCGTTTCATACATTTGCTTTCATTTGTAAGGTGCGAGACACCAATGTAAAAGTAGAAAAGCACAAAGTTAGGAAAAGATATTTGCAGCCAAAATGAGTCAAAATTATTCATTGAAAGGAAAATGACACTTGGCAATTTGCTAGATCTCTTTGCGAACCTGACCAGCAGAGGTAAACAAGGGAGCTATTGATCTGAGTATTCTTGGACATGAAACAAACAAAGGTTAATGACATATTCATTTTTTATTCTGTCGAAGGAACTGGCCTTTCCAGATACTCACAATGACAGAGATTTTTCCCAATTAAAGACGGCAAATAAGTCCCATCTCACGCTGACACCATCGTGAGCGCTGCTGTTTCACCATGCCACAGAATCAGGGTCAATTCCCGCCGCAAGCAACTGAATGCGTGGAGTTTGCACATTCTCCCCGTGGCTGCGTGCGCTTGCTCTGGTTTTATCCCACAGTCCAAAAATGTACGGTTTGTTGAAATGGCCGGGCTAAATTGACGGGGTTAAAGGAGAGGAATGCATTTGGGCTCGGGCGGGTCGGTGTGGAGTTGCTGGGCTTAGGACCTGTTTCCACATTGTAAGTATTCTAATCTACAGTAATCAATGACCAAGGTACGGCGCACGTTGTTCGATGGGGCATATATGACTGTTCGATTGTTTTTCTACAAAGTTTCTTTACAATTCAAACGGGAGAGGAAGAAGGGAAATGAATGTCTCCCATAATTCTTGCCTACTTTTATCATTCACAGGCGGTTTTTTTTTTCCTGTACGTTTATTTTTACACTGTGGTTACTGTTAGTGTTCTTGTAAGCCACACTGGCTAGTTTCCTCTTTCCCCAATGTTCCTCATCTCTACCCAAACACACTTTCCATCCTTATCTCCTGAATCAAAGTAATCTCTAACCATTGCATAATTGCCACAGAAACTGGGCTTTTCACACGCCTGTGTATGTCTTTTCCCAAGATTAATTGATGGTTTACTGTGATGCAGTTGCGCACGAGAAGAGGAAAACAAAATAGAGGCCGGTGGTCCTGGGTTTCAAACGCACGTAATTGCAGCTAAAACGCAGATTACTGCACACAATGCGATCACGGAAGCATGCACCAAATCGTCAGGAAGCACACAATAAGTACAATGCTGGATGTCATGTCAGGAACAGGACTAGAAACACAACAGTATTACGTCTCTTGGGTACTATTTTGGACGTATTTCTCAATGAGCTATCGTGTTTTACATATGTTCCATCGGGAGTTACCTCACACAAGGAAGTAACCAGTGCTGCAGACTGTCATATAATCCGAGTTCCAAGTCCCAGAGTCAGAGAAACTCAGTGCCCTGTGTGTACATACACGGAACAGCTGTGCATGGGGTTTACAGGGTAACTGAACTGCATGAATGCAGCTCGATGGTCGTCTGTCTGCTTCTCCTCTATAGTTTTCTGTGCAGTCCTTGCGGGCAATCTTGTCAACTACGTTTGTCCGGCACAAGATGGGCATTGGTCACTTCTCTCTGAGAGAGGCTGTTGATTTTTTGTGTTGTCATAATTCCGAGTGTAAGGAGGACTCTGGCTGTCAGTTCCCAGAAACTTACTTTAAGAAATGGAAGCGTGCTTTTTAACTTGCCGCGTGGCATATACTCGTTGCAAAGTTCGTGCACTGCGAATCACGTTGCGGGACTATCCAATTTTGGCAAAGAATTTGTGTGGCAGTCACGAGTTGCCACGAACAGCTATCCCTCGTAGCAATAGGGACAAATGGCAAGAACTACAAATTCGATTAGAGCAGCACAAGGCTAATCTGACAGGGCAAACAGAAGGCAGCCAGAGGATTTCTGGGGGTAGGGCAATCACCCAAGGTACCTTTTCATATGAAAGTCTGTGCATCATTAGAATCTGGGACCAAATTTGTCTCTGTTGGTTATTCATTTCCAGACAACTTGTGTTGTTCCCCGTTTACTCTGAAAGTGAATAGACATAGTTATTTCACCGTTATTTCGAAAGAAGATCCTGCATTGAATCTGTTCGCCGTTTTTTGATGCTGTGGCGAAAAGGTGTGCAATCGCGATGTGAAACGTTGCTATACTTTCATTTCCTTCATTACTGTCCTGGTGAGGGAGAAAGGTGATTGGCTCTCTCGATCAGATTGGGGCTCCGGCGCATTGATGGCCTAATTTAATCACGGATATAATTGGAAATGTTCACTTTTAATGGTTCATTGTTGTGTTTTGTTTTATGATACTTGAGCACTTTCTGTGAATTGGCAATACACTAAATCTCCAGTAGGTTTGGAATTGCCTCGCTGTTATTTGTGCGAGCAGTTCATGTCAGAGACAACTCACAGTGCCTCACAGACAGTACTTAAGCTTCGGTGTGCCTGATCATGGTACTGCCTGTTCAGTTTTGATTCTGTTCCACGATAAAAGCTGTCAGTTTTTGGATTCGCTGGAGAGCAAAGTGGGTAATGCGATATGTGAGGTATTTTTCTTCAGCCAAAATCTTTGATGGCGAACTTGGGAAAGTGTCAAGAAGAATGGTCATTGGCAGCAAATATCCGGAAAACCTTCATCTCTGGATCGGTTGGGCTCATCCACCCTCCAAACAAAATAGCCAAACGTGCTGGCTGAGTTACAAACATCATGCGTTTTTTTTGCAAATGGTGTATTCAAACCATTGCCGGTGGCTGGAGCATCTCAGACTTGTCGAGCATGGAAACAAATCCCGCGATCCAACTTGCCCTTGCTGAATAGATAACCGAAATTAATCCATACATTTCTGCCAAGATTTGTGCCTTATCTCTCCGCAGTCTTCCTGTCTTTACACCCATTCAGATGCCTTTAAAATGTTGTGAGTGCACCAGACTGTGCCACTAAATGTGGCAATTCATTACACACACAAAGTTATGTGTGAAAAACATATGTCCCTCACATCCCTTTTAAATTTTTCCTCTCTCACATTAAATGTTTGCTACGTAGATTTGAACTCGTGTGTCTTGTGAAGAAGTGCTCCCTGACTATTTACTCTGTCTGTCTTCCTCATAATTTTATAAGCTTCTGTGAGGCCATCTCTAAGCACTGAAGCTCCTGGGAATCTGACGAAGCCTATTCAGTTTCGTTCTTATGTCCAAGCAGTGCAAACCTTGCAAATCCTTGTAAAGGTTTTCTAAACTTACACTTGCAAGACGTGTGTCCATCTGCAGCACTTGTTTGACCGCGTGGCCACTCTGGAGCTGCGGATGGACTCACTGTGGAGTGTCAGCAATTCTGGAGAGTTATGTTGCCTCCCAGGTGGTCAGGCCAGGGATGTCGCCCATCGGCTGAAGAGCATTCGAAAAGGGGATCATGAACAGTCAGTTGTCTTGGTGCATACAGGCACCAACGAAAAAAGAATACGAGATGAGGACCTGCAGGGAGAATTCAGGGAGTAGGAGAGAAATTAAAGAGGAGGACCTCAAAGGTAGTAATCTCGGGATTACTGCCGGTGCCATGTGACTGCCAGCGTAGAAATGAATAAAGAAAAGGCACAGTGAACACGTGAGTTGAGGAATGATGCTGCAGGGCGGGTTTCAGATTTGTTGGATTTTGTGACCAGTTCTGGGGAATGTGGGACTATATGAAAATTGACGATCGACATCTGAACCAGATGGGAACGTATGTCCTTTCGGGAGTTTTTGCTACTGCTATTGGGGAGGTTTTATACTAATGTGGCAGGGGGCTGGGAACCACAAGGTGGGTTACGCTTCGGCGGGGCGGTGTGGACTTGTTGGGCCGAAGGGCCTATTTCCACACTGTAAGTAATCTAATCTAATCTAATCTAATTAAACAAGTCGGCAGTGAGGTGGACACCGGAAACGCTAATAATCTGGAAGATAGCATACATAATGGGAAGAGTAGGCAGAAAGCAGATGAATGCAAAAGAACTGGTGGCCTGAAATGCATCTACTTTAATGCATGGAGTATAGACAGATGAATTTAGGGCTTAGGTTGGTGCCTGGGAATATGACATTATTGCGATTCTTGGGGAATGTGTCTGTGTGTCTCTTTCCGTAGGAAACACGACGTGGGCAATAACACAGTGTGAGTATGTCAAACTTCAATCCCATTGTTGTGTCATCGAAGATCAAAGCGAGAACCTCACTGCCATTTGCACTGGAAACATCAGAACACATAAGGTTATGGACCAAAGCTGGAAACTGGGAACAGAATAGATGAATGTCTTTAAACCAGACTGCACAATGTTCCAAATTGGATTTTCCATTCTGCAAAACTTGAAGACGAGTAGAAACCAATCTGCAGTGGAACTGAACAGAAAAGAAATGGAAAATCCATTTCACTGACAAGAATTGCAAGAGCGTCTGTCTTCATTCCGTGTAATCTCGTAGTTTGGATTTGGAACTCTTACCGTAATAGTGTTGGTTCTATTCTCGGATAGGGAATGCATGTTTTATTGTGCAAATATATCGTGGTACCAGTATTTCTTACCACTGGTCCGAACCTGGTAATACTTGGTATTGTGCCAGGTTATCAAAAATCAAAAAGATACAGGTTTTGGAAATATGAACTAAAAACGAGAATTGATAGAGAAACCCGCTACAACTGGCAACATCTGTGGAGAGAAACAGGGTTTTTTGCTTAAGATGGACAGGAAGCAGGTTAGTTATAGATTTCTAGACTATACTGTTGGGAAAATGATAATCTTACCTGTCGAATCAGGATATTTATCAAAATCACTCTTGAGTTTACAAACATCGAATTTACAATCTTAAAAGGACTTAATCAGCTGTCATGCTACTTTCATTTTCCTGAGCTGATGGAAGGCTATGTTTTAATGGCTACATTTCCTTTTAGTTTCTGTTATTTAGCAGTCACGCCGAATGGAGAATTTTTTCTTTCAGTGTCTGCCTCAATATGGGTCTTTGTTTTTTTCTATATTTGTCTCTGTATCTTCCTGGGCCTTTTTCACATTCTCTGACTCTCTGGCTGTCCATATCCCTCATTTCCAATTTCTGCTCTTGAAAAGCCTGACATTCAGAGACAGTTTGAGATTCGAACTGCTGAGAGGCTTTCTGACGCCTGGCTGGAGTCGGTCGAAGTAGTCTCACATTCTCTGGATAATGCGTCTGTCACTTCGACCTGAGGCAAGGAGATATTTCTTCCTCAAAATCTAAAGACCCTTTCGAAGTTAAAGTTGAATTCCTTATCCAACAGAAAAAGAAAGTAATTACATGATCGCTGAAGAAGAACAACGATGCATTTACTGTTGGTGTACAACGAATGAATGGAGACAGCAGAGAATGAGGGTGATCATGTCGTGGTGTCAGTGCCAATACCACAACATTTCCCGGGAATGCTGCAGTGTCTCCTGCCTCACCACTTAATTTCCACAAAACTGGGAATGAAGGAATGAGAATAAGCGGATGAGAAGCAGAAGTGCTTGTGGAACTGCAGGAAGAATCTCCAGGTTAAAATAGTAGTTAAAACAAGCAACCTACAGTACTGGATTTAAACCAGGAAAATGAAGCCGGAATGCGAAATCAGAATGTATAGCAATTCAAACAGGACACTGAGTTTCTCGATCAGCAACACAATACTTGCGAGAACTAACGAGCTTTAAATACAATGAGCAGGCACAGGTGTGATGGGAGCTGCTTTCACCAGCTAAGCCATGGCGCCACGTTAAAAGCCAGATTTCTCGTCCATATGAACCACTTGATCACGGGAATTCGAAAACGCGTCTGAGTGAGTCATTGCGAACAGTGAGCAATAAATGCTGAACCAATAGCACTGACACTGAGCCTTGCACCATCAGCTCCACACTCACATCTTGTGTCATGTCTCCTCGGCATCAGTGCATTTGACTTTAATTATTCTACCCTGCACCTCTCCTCAAGTTATTCAGACCGCTTGCAGTGTCGAATTAGAACATGCAATTATTAGAAATGCATTTCTGGGACACAGTTGTCTTTCAATGAGATATGATTCACTGCCCATCCCTAATTATGCCAAAGATGTAGGGGACGAGTTACTTTTGTTAACTTCTCAAATCCTTAGTATGGAGGTACTAACAAGAAACCGGTAGAGATGGAGTTCCTGGATTGCGGAAAGCAGACCGACCCCAAACTGCTAACCTAACTCACCCAGGGAAGAGCAGATGGACCCCACTCTGTCAATGTAACTCAACCAGTGGACAGAAGTCTGACATCACACGATCAATGTAACTCAACGAGGAAATTATGGCCTGACCGCACTCTGTTAATGTAACTCACCCAGGGAAGAGTAGACTGACGCCACTCTGTCAATGTTAGTCATCCAGGGAAGAGCAAACTGACCCAACATTTTATATGTAACTCACCTAGCAAATGGCAGACTGATACCACTCAGTCAGAAAAAAATACCCAAGAAAGAGCAGACTGATGCCACTCTGTCAACGTAACTCACTCAGAGAAGAGCAGGCTGTACCCATTCTGTCTCTGTCACTCATCCAGGAAAGAGCAGGCTGATCTGAATCTGTCAATGATACACAAGCAGGCAGACGAGCCTGACCCCACTCTGTCAAATAACTCTCTCAGAGAAGAGAAGACTTATTCCATTCTGTCTGTGTGAATCATCCAGCAAAGACAGTAATGAAACCATACTTGCTGTTAAACTCAGACAGAGAAGAGCAGACTGTCATGACTCTGAGAAAGTAACACGCCCGTGGAGGAGCAGACTGACACCAATCTCTTAACGTAGCTCACCCAGGGAAGAACAGACTGAGTGCACTCTGTGATATTACTCACTCAGAAAGGAGCAGACTGACCCCATTCTGTTAATATGACTCTCCCAGGGAGGAGCAGATGAAGCCCAATCTGTCAATGAGACTCAATCAGGGAAGAGCACTCTGACCTCACGCGATCACCTTAACACAACTAGGAAATTGCAGACTGACCCCATTCTGTCAATGTAACTCACCAAAGAAACAGCAGACTGACGCCACTCTTTCAATGCAACTCACCCAGGGAAGAGCAGACTGATCCCACACTGTCCAAATAACTCACTCCGTGAAAGGCAGACTGACGCCACTCTTTCAATGTAACTCGCACAGGAAAGAGTAGACTGATGCCACTCTGTCAATGTAACTCACTGAGGGAAGGGCAGACTGACCCCACACTCTCAGTGTAACTCAGCAGACTGATCCCACACGGTGAATATAAGTCATTCACTGAAAATTACTCTGACCCCACTCTATAAATGTAATTCACTGAGGGAAGAGCAGACTGATCCCATTCTGTCTATGGCACTCACCCAATGAATGAACACTAACCCCACTCTACCAATGTAACTCGCCAGAGAAGAGCAGTAGGAAGCCAGACTGTCAACATAAATTATCGAGGGAAGAGAATACTGACCCCGCTCTTTCTGTTTCACTCAGGCAGGGAAGAGCAGACTATCACCACTCTGTGAAAGAAATTCGCCCAGCGAAGGACAGACTGACCCGACTGTATCTGCGTGACTGACACAGGTAAGAGCAACTAATCCAACTCTGTCAATGTCTCTCCCTCAGGGAAGAATATCCTGACCCCTCTCCGTCCATGTAGCTCAACCAGGAAACAGCAGACTAACCCCACTCTGTCTATCTAAGTTCACAAACATTCTCTGAAGTACGTCCTATCCAGACACTCTCCACATCACTGTCTCTGTAACTTTGTGCGTTCAATGGCGAATCCAAATAACCTGCAAATGTTTAGAATGTGGCAGCAAACCAGAGCTACCACACAGAAATTGGGCGAATGTACAAACTTCCATCAGGCAGTCACCTAAACCTGGAATGGAAACCAAACCCGACAGCAGTCGTGATTATAAAATGGCAGAACAGAAACCCAGCAAAAAGAATTGTGTCCCTGTGTGTTGCAACGATTCTGAGTATTAATTAAGCACCCCTCACTGTAGTTAATTTCCATTTTCATCACTGCCAACCTTCTTCAAAGCAAAGCACGCGCTTGTTTTTTCCGACTTCTGATATCCCGCTTTCAACCCGCTTTTTCCCTAATCATATTTCTGACTTTACAATCTACGTCATAACAGTTTTGAAAACTGCAGAATGAGCTTTGTTCCCTTCTCCACTGATGTTGAGAGTAGCAATACAGCATATTCGAGAAGGACTTGATGCGCTTGCGGGTGGTGTATTCGCGGCATTATGGCTTCTTTTTTTTCATTTTCAGTCTACTATTTCGAGTTAATTGCGAAAAAGACTTTTTTGGAGTCGAAATGGTAACTGTGATTTCTCTCGGAAGACAGACGTAGCTTTATTTCTGTTCTCTTATAAATTGATCTTCTTCGGATATTTGCAAGTGAAATAGGGTGCCTTGCTATTGCTCAGTTTTAGTTTCAAAATCAAGAGAAACATGAAGAAGACAATATCAAAGAACACAAAGAACTGAGTTGTTAAGATAATTTTTGCAGCAAAGGTGGACATGAAGGTCAAATTAAGATAACGGTTCAAGACCATTTAGTCTGGAAGTGGTATGTGACTTTAGTTCCAAATATATGTTTTCGTTGTTCCAGTACATCTTTTTGACTCCCAGAAAACATTGATTGTTTTCTGTATTCATTTTGTTTCCCGATATCTGTCTTCTGGTCGATCAGGGACAACTTGAATTTGCGTCTGCATTGAATAAGATTTCGCTCTTACTTTTGAGAAGCAAACCTATGCATTATGTACCACTTATCATGCTGATGGCTAAGAAATTCAAAATGAATTACGGTTTATGGATCGTGAGCAAGAATGAAGTGATCCACATCCGAACAGATGTCACCACGCCCTATTCCTACATCGGGCCTGAACGGTCCATTGGCAGAGTCTGCAGAAAGGAAATTTGTTCAGTTTGATTTGATACCAATGGTAGTGCTGTTTTGGTGCAGAAATGTGTCAACATCTCCGACGTTAGAGTCAAAATTTAAGTCACATATACTCCATGGAGTATCTTCTCAGATCGGAACATGCTGACATGAAAAACATCTAGCTCTGATAGCAAAGGTTTTTACATTAAACTGGGAGTATGTTTAACTAAGCAATTCAGACGGTCAAGATGAATAATTGGCATTTGGCTCTTCAAGCTGAGCTCTCCACAGCAACTGCTCCAACGAAGGCCGTGGATAAGATCCCCATCGATTATTTTGGTCAATTTTAGCCTCAACAACAACCTATTGTTCTGAACAATGCTACACCACAAGCAGAGTGCTATGTCAGATTTTCATCGTTAATTTTCAAATTCAGTTCTTATTGCACAGTTTCTTACGAATGTGGACAGCAGAAGACCGTTAACATTCCATTTCTAATATTTCCAGAAAATTCTACTCCGCTGATATCGCCTTGCCTTATCACACCTCAAGCCAGGAACCTGGATCAGTCGAGTTCCTTTCCACACATGGAGTTGCTTTTTCGAATTCATTGACAGCTGATATAATAGATTATTGGCCTTGAGAGTCAGTTGTAAATTAGGTTGACTTTCAACTGATCCTAAAAAAAACATCACCTGCAGGTAAATGTATTGCATTGCTTCTTGTTTTGCTTAATTCCACCCCCCATCCCCCACTCCTGAACATGTAAATTTCACGATAGTTCGACAAATGTTTTGAAACTGATTCGTGTTGGAAGTTGGTGGCTTTTGGTGTCTCGACATATAATTTATTCAATTAGACGTCTTGAAACGACTTCGGGTTCTTCACAGTTGAAAATTCACTTTCGATTGAACGCAAAGCTCAAGCTTCACGAAATTCCAAATTCCGCTAAGAGATTAATGACTTTTAAAGGATTCAGCGCTGTGAACAGGATTCGAACCTGTACAGGGAGACCCCATTGGATTTCGAATCCAACGCCTTAACCTCTCGGCCATCACAGCCACAGAAAAGGTGCTAATTTTCATAGTAAAAGAACTGAATTCATGAAATACGCAATTTGTTTGAAGAACAAATTGTCAAGACCCAACGATTTCGCCAAATCCTTTGCAGAGACCCAGACGAACGTTACCTTAGCAGATTCACAGGCTTTCACCGCAAACTAGATTCTGACACAGCTGATGTTGTGGGAATGATTCTTCGTCGAATTTTAGAGTCACGGATGTACACCACATGAAGAGAGGATCATTGTTTCACTGCGTCCGATCGACTTTGACTCAATTGCTCATCATCTGGTGCCAAAGTTGTTTTTTTAATATTCATCAAAATATGGTATTAGAAATATTGATGCTAAGTCCATAAACACTAGCTACATTCGTAAAAACAATCGGAATTAGAAAGAATGCAGAACCAATTTACAGGAATGGATCCAGCAACTAATCCGTAAGTTCTAACATCAGGTAATGAACTTGTGAGCACATGAGAGGAAGATTGACCGAAGATTTGGAACTTGAAATCGTCTTGACGGAATTATGTGCAAGGTTTTTGCGGTTGTTCTAGAGTCATCAAGTCCTTGAACAATACAACACGGAAAGTGGCCCTTCATTCCAACTTGAGCATGGTGGACAGTTATCCCAAATTAATAGGCCCCATTTGCCAACATTTGGCCCACATCCCTCTACACCTTGTTACTCATGTATCCATCCAGATGGTATTAAATGTTACAGTTGTACCAGTCTCCAACAATTTCTCTGGCAGCTCATTCTGGACACGACTGAAAAAGTTGCCCCTGACGTCCCTTTTATATCCTTACCCATTAATCTTAAAACGATGTTTTCTAAATTTTGACTTCCTCACCAGCAGGAAAACACCTTGCCGAGTCAACCTATCCATGTCCCTCATGATTTAATAAATAGCAACGATTTGACTTTATCATACTTGTCAGGTGGGAGATGTGTGGAGATTATTTGTCGAAGGTGTGACGTAGAAAGTCTGATGTACAGATTTTTAGAATTGCATCTTGGAGAAGTTTTTAATAAGTCATTGATGTCTAGTAGCAGTTGTAGAAGTCTGTTGTGAAAGCTGCAGAAGGATTTCAGGGCACGAGAATGAAGCATTATTTCCAATGTATTGTGGCTCAGTTCGACCGAACTTGGACTACAGTATGAGGAATTATAATCCTCAATTTAGGAAAGATACTAATGCCATATGAGGAATACCACGAATGGTGATTAGCTTGCATATCATGGATGAACGTTAGTCCTGTGAGTTGAAATTGGGCAAATCCCGTCTTTTTTTAACTGTTTCAACACAAGAGAGGTAATCTCATTGAGTTGCAAAATATTTGAAGAGATAAATAGGGTGGTGCAATTAAATTTTGTTCCCTCATTGGTGAATCTAGAAGCAGGAGAGGACAATTTTAAAATGAAGCATTGTGAATTTTGACCAGGATGAGAACTATTGATTTTTGTCTTAGCCTTGAGAAGTCTCGCTAATCAGAACTACAGTGAGCCTTGGATATTTGGTCTTTGAATGCATCACTATCAGCCTGACCCGCCGACAACGACTGCATCACTATCGAATTGACCCCTCACACTTACCGCCTTAATATCAGCGTGAACCCCTCAAACTTACTGCATCACTATCCATCTGGCGCCCTCACACTTACTGTGCCACTTTCACTTCGAGACCCTCATTTTGACTGCGTCACTATCAGCCTGACTGCCAAACACTTACTTTGTCACTATCAGTCACGCCCTTACACTTCCTGTCTCTGTACACTTAGATTTAGATTTAGATTACTTACAATGTGGAAACAGGCCCTTCGGCCCAACAAGTCCACACCGCCCCGCCGAAGCGTAACCCACCCATACCCCTACATCTACCCCTTACCTAACACTACAGGCAATTTAGCATGGCCAATTCACCTGACCTGCACATCTTTGGACTGTGGGAGGAAACCGGAGCACCCGGAGGAAACCCACGCAGACACAGGGAGAACGTGCAAACTCCACACAGTCAGTCGCCTGAGGCGGGAATTGAACCCGGGTCTCAGGCGCTGTGAGGCAGCAGTGCTAACCACTGTGCCACCGTGCCGCCCACTTACTGCGTCACTATCAGCCACACTCCATCACACTTATTATGTAAGTACCAGACTGACGCCTCACACTTACCGTGTCACTACAACACTGCTTCCTCAAACTTACTATATCACTTTCACCTTGACCCTCTCACATTTACTGCGCCACAATCACACTGACCACCTCACACCTACTGCTTCACTATGAGCCTCAACACTCACACTTACAGCGTCACTACCAGCCTGACTCACTCACACTTATCACCTGACAATCAGCATTACTCTCTCAAATTTATTTCATCATTATTAGGCTGAGGCACTCACACTGACAGCGTCACTAACAGCCTGACCCCCTCATCCTTACTGCGTTGGTATCTCTCTGATCCCCTCAGAATTACTGCGTCACAATCACTCAGACCCCCTCATACTTCATGCGTCACTATCATGCATCACTCACACCCTGAGACATGCGCACCCACTGCATCCCTATCAGCCAAACCCCACTCACTAACGACATCACTCTCTCTCTAACCTGCTCACACTTAATGCGTCACCATCACCTTGACACTCTCTCACTTAGTGCATCAATATCAGCCTGACCCCCTCACGCATACTGCTTCACTACCAGCCTGATCCCTTCAAATGTACTGTATCACTATCAGACTGACCCACTCATACTTACAGCATCACTATCACCTTGACCCCCCAAACTTACTGCGTCCAGATCACACTGAACCTTTCACTCTTCTTGCGTCACCTTCGCCAGACCCTGCATACTATCACTCTGACCTCTTCATACTTGCTGCATCACTATAACTCTACTGACTCACACCGTGTGTGTAACTATCACCCTGACAATTCATACGCAATGCACCACTATTATCCTGACTCCATCACAATTAGTATATCATTATCAGCCTGACCTCTTACACTTACTGTGTCACTCTCAACCTGTCTCCTCACATTTCCTGTGTCACTCTCAATCTGACACCCTCAAAATGTCTGCATCACTGTCACCCTGAACATGTCACACTTACTGCATGGGTATCTACCTGAAACCTCACGCTTATTGCGTCACTATCATCCTGAGCGGCTCACACTTACTGCATCACTCGCACACCAACACTCTCACCTTTACTGTGTCACTATCGGCCTGACACCTCACACGTACTGCATCACTATTAGCCTGACCCGCTTACACGTTTTACGTCACTACTACCCTGACCCCCTCACAATTGCTGTGTCGCTATTAGCCTGAGCCCCTCACTATCACGCTGTTCAAGCTCACAACTACAGCATCACTATCAACCTGACCCCCTCACACTTTCTCTGTCATTATCACACTGACCCTCTCACACGTAATGCGTCACTGTCACACTGAGCCACTCACATATTCTGCGTTGTTATCAGCCGGACCCGCCAGCACACAGCGTCACTATCAACCTGGCCCCTCACACTTGCATGCCTCAATATCAGCGTGAACCCCTCACACTTACTGCATCACTATCCATCTGCCATCCTCACACTTACTGCACCAGTTTCACCTTGACATCCTCAATTTTACTGCGTCACTATCAGCCTGACAGCCACACACATATTGCCTCGCTATCAGCGACGCCCTCGCACTTCCTATGTTAATATCACCCTCACTCCTAAAACCTACTGCATCACTATCAGCCTAACTCCATCACACTTTTTGTGTCAGTATCAGACTGACGCCTCACGCTTACCATGTTACTATTACCCTGAATCCTTACACTTATTGTGTCACTATCAGGCTGACCCCTCACACTTACTGTGTCACTATCAGCCTGACTCCATCACATTTATTGTGTCAGTATCAGACTGACGCCTCACTCTTATCTTGTCACTAAAACACTGCCCCGTCACATTGACTGTGTCACTATCAGCCTGACCCCCTCACACTTACTGCTTCACTATCGCAATGCCCTTCTCTCACTTACGACGTCATTTACACCCTGACACCCCACACTTGCTGTGACACTATCACCCTGAGGGCCGTACACTTAATGTCACTGACATCCTGACCCCTTACACTTCCTTCATCACTATCACACTGGTATCTCACACCCACTGTGTCACTATCATCCTGAGTCGCTTACACCGATGTGTCACTATCACTTTGACCCCAACACACTAACTGCATCAATATCAGCCTGACCATTTCACACATACTGCGCCACTACCAGGCTGAATCCCTATATATACTGCGTCACTATCAGGCTTACCCACTCATGCTTACTGCGTCACTATCACCCTGACTCCCCACTCTTACTGCGTCAAGATCATTGTCCCCCCATATACTTACAGCGTAACTATCATCCTGACAACGTCACACTTACTGCGTCAAGATCAGCCTGATCCCCTCAAACTTAATGCATCACTATCAGCTTCAACACTCACATTTACTGCGTCACTTCTAGCACTACCCCTGCACACTTACTACATCCCTAATCGCATGACCCACTCGCATTTACTTCATCACTATCAGCCTGAGACACTCACATTTACAGCTTTACTACAACCTGGCCCTGTAAGTGCATCTACATCACTGTCACCCTGACCCCTTGCCCATACTGCGTCACTATAAGCCTGGCCCCTCAAATGTTCTGCGTCACTATCACACTGACATCTCACATTCACTGCGTCACTATCACCCTGACCCCTCACAATTACTGCATCACTACAACCTGACCCCCTGAAATCATCTGCGTCACTGTCACCCTGACCCCATCACACTTGCCATGGCACCATCACAATGACACATTCACACAGTCTGCTTCACTGTCATCCTGACACCTCACACTCACTGGATCACTACCATCCTCCCCCTCATACTGACCTGTCACTATCATCCAGAGCTGCTCACACTTATTGTGTTCCTATAACTCTGCTCCCAACACACTTACTGCATCACTATCAGCCTGACACTCGCACACTTCCCGCATCACTATCAGCCTGACCCCTCACAATTTCACCATGTCTATCAGTCTGACTCCACACATTTCCTGCATCACTATCACCCTGTCACTTAACACTTACTGGCCAGTATTAGCCTGACGCCCTCAACATACTGCATCAATATCAGCCTGAACACTCACACTTACTCTGTCACCATCACGCTGACCCCCTCACACTCACTGCGTCACTATCACCCTGTCCCCTCTCACTTCATGCATTAGAATCACTCTGACGCACCGACACTTATTGCATCACTATGAGCCTAACCCCTCACACATACTGTGACACTATCAGCCTGACCCCATCACACTTGCTGCGTCTCTATCAGCCTGACCCCCTCACACTTACTGCTTCACTATCAGACTGACCCCTCACACTTACCGCATCACTAACAGCCTAACACCTCACACTTACTGCGTCACTATTCTCCTAACACCTCAATTTTATTGGCCACTGTCAGCCTGACGCTCTCAACTTACTGTGTCACTACCAGCCTGAATGCACACACTTACTTCCTCACTCTCACCCTGACTGTCTCACACTCACTGCGTCAGTCTCTGCCTGACCCCATCACACTTACTCCGTCACTATCACCCTGTTCCCTCCCACTTTATGTGTCAGGATCAGCCTGACACTGTAACACTTACTGCATCACTATCAGCTTGATCCCCTTCCAATTACTGCGTCACTATCAGCCTGACCACTCACTCTTACTGCGTCACTGTCACACTGACCCCTCACACTTACTGCGTAACTATTGGTCTGATCCCTCAGACTTACTGCATCACTATCACTCTGCCCCCCCTCACTGCGTAACTATCGGCCTGATCCACTCACACAGTCTGCGTCACTACCACGCTGACATCTCACCCTCATTGTATCACTATCATCCTGACTCCATCACACTTATTGAGTCACTGTCAGCCTGATCCCCTGTAATGGAAAATTATCAATTTTTGTGATATCTGTGAAAGCATGGTTGAAACAAAGAAGTATGGACCTAACTTTGCTAAAAGACAGAAAGAATGTAAAGTTCATCCTAATTTTCAGCTGACTCTCAAGGCCAATAATCTATTATATCAGCAGTCAATGAATTAGAAAAAGCAACTCCATGTGTGGAAAGGAACTCGACTGATCCAGGTTTCTGCCTTGAGGTGTGATAAGGCAAGGCGATATATCGTATAAAGGGAATATGTGAAAACATACAGGCGTCCATTTTATGAGGCGTCTTGCAAATGTGTCAGGTCCATTCTGCCAATTTCAAAAATAAAATTTTTCTTTGCTCTTGGTGGTATTTGTGTCGGTTCGTTTGAAATTCTACTTCAGTAAACTCGGGGGCTCGCCTGGGACCCTGCAACTGGGTAAGATTTTGAAGATTCCCAGGAGGTGTATGCGCCACTGCCTTCAAGGTCTTTCACTTCATCTCGAGCGCTGAATTGGCGCCTTTGAGTGAGAGGACTGGGCATAAGTGGATCGAATAGGGTCAGGGTAAGAGTTGTGGCTAAAGTAATCCAACATAGAGACTCGCTAGAAGAGAATAGACGAATCAGGAAGAGGGACCAGTGAACTCTTGTGCGGTATTCGAGTAAATCTCAAGGGAAAAGATTGCCGTCTCTAGAGAGTTTAAGAGACAGCAAGATTAACGGTGGTTTGAGACTTGGAGCCAAAATGGGCAGCGTTGGAGTCGCCAAAGCTGTACCGGTTACGTGGGTTCTTGGTTTGTGAAAACCAAGGCAATGAGGCTGTCGTGCCCAATGAGAGGGGACCTCCGTGGGTAAAATCAAGTTATATTGGCAAAGAGAAGATTATGGCATCGTGAGAGAGAGAGAGATAGACAGATAGACAGACAGAGAGACAGACAGAGAGAGATGAACACTTTGCCAATATCCATGAAAATCGGCTCCAGCAAGAGCAAACAAAAAGAGGGTCGACAGACAACTCGGAATGGTCAAGAAAAAATACAACATATGCTGAATAATTATGACTCAGTTTCTGTAAAGCAGTTAAAAATGTAAATCAAGGAATGTGTTTTTCTGGAAGAAGGAAGTTTTAGTAATATTCAGTTGCAAATGCTGAGGTCACCTTTGGAGGAGAGAGAAAAGGAGAAACGGAATAGAACCTGTGAATTGGAGTGCTTATCACATGTTGAAGGCTGAGCCTGATTTCAGGGAAAGAAAATCTCGAAATAAAGATAGACACCAGCGCACATGCACACACACACGGAAAACAACCTAATGAAGCTGGACAGTGTCTTAAGACTGGATCAGTTCCTGACCTTAATGGGTGGCCTCGAAGAGCTACAGCCCCCCTACGAGATCCACTTCACGAAGATTCCAAGTCAACTTCGCCGCCTCAGGGTCTGCTGAATCACCAATAGCATATCGTACCCACAATGAATTGAAGCAAGAATCCCTAAAGAAGTCGAGACAATGTCCCAGTACCTTAAGCGCCTCACGATAGTTGATAACGTCTATTGTGGACTGATACCAAACAAGGATATAACGATGGCAGAGATCACACCATATGAGGCACACCTGAGGAGCAGCTTCATCAATGGAATGAAGTACGGCACGGTGGGACAGTGGTTAGCACTGTTGCCTCACAGCGCCTGAGACCCGGGTTCAATTCCCGCCTCAGGCGACTGACTGTGTGGAGTTTGCTCGTCCTCCCCGTGTCTGCGTGGGTTTCCTCCGGGTGCTCCGGTTTCCTCCCACAGTCCAAAGATGTGCAGGCCAGGTGAATTGGCCATGCTAAATTGCCCATAGTGTTAGGTAAGGGGTAGATGTAGGGGTATGGGTGGGTTACGCTTCGGCGGGGCGGTGTGGACTTGTTGGGCCGAAGGGCCTGTTTCCACACTGTAAGTAATCTAATCTAATCTAAAGTACGAAACAACAAAATAGGTAATAATATACGTGTATTACCTGGGACACGGGAAAGTTGAATTAGATAGAACAATACGTGATACATGCTGAAAAACTCCTGGCTCAAGAGAACCATAACCGGAAATTAAAGATGGAACAGCAATCACATGAACCTCAGCTTATTATGATGCAAATGATTGTTCAGCCAATGGGAGGGAGGAACTGCGGGAAAAGAGAGAGGCACAGGTGCAGTTCACAAAAGAGAAAGGGATCGCGAAAGTGCGCTTGCAGAGATATATCTGGCTGGTGTTTTTTTTGCGGAGCAATGGACCACTGGTCAAGACAGTGCCCACACAGACAGCCTAAATCGGTCCTGGAGGCTGGACAGCATGGTGACTGACAGGGGACGACTGAGGTTGAGGTGGGCAGGCCACAAGGTACAGGTAAACCGCTTTCCTTTATACTTGGCAACGAACAGTCCCTAATGCTAAACACTTCTACTAACCTAACAGGCACTGAGATGTGTCCCAACTCTATATTGAGCATTGAGATTGCGAAGTGTGGACAATATGTTCAATATAACCATTATGCGTAGATGTCGATGCCTACCTCTATGTTATATGTGGAAGGTACACCAGTTACCATTTTGGTAGATACATGGCCAGCATGTTCACTCCTCAAATCAAGACAGTTCAGAGAGTTGACACCAATAAAGATGAGTGGAATGTTCCTGAACTCAATGGAGGCATCAGGCGTCGTGATATGAGAGAGTTTTACCTCACCCATATTGTGTGAAATCAGTAATGTATATCCATTCTAATTCTCAATTCTGTTAGCGGAATTCAGTCCTTTACATTTGATGGCTCGGGATCTCATAGTGAGACTGGGGTTGTATTTGCTCAGTACTCCGACGGGCTTGCAGTTAATTCAAAGGGAAGATTCGCAAGTGTAAACTGTAAAATACAATCCACCACCCCTGGTGTATGTCTATGAGTGGCGATTAAGCCAGAGAGCAATGAGTTCAGTGAGCAATTCACTCACCCTGGAAGCAGGTAACCATGTTAATCCTATTAACACCGATTTTTTTTGCGGGAAAATGCTGCACTGCACAGCACACATACACCACGATAGCGCTGAGGAACCATAAGAGAAGTATTGGTTCAGGAGATTGCTTAAACCAGGTCAATTGTTATTGTGCGAATTTTATTGAAACGATGACAGATGTGCAGTCAGTGTGAACTTATGTCAAGTACCTGCGACGCCAAGTAAGCTCTATATTTTTGATGTGGAAGGCTGTGCTCCTCGCGTGTCACTGGCGAAGGTGTCCAGTGACTGGTGGCAAGATTGGGGCCATGGGTACTAAAGGCATAAAGAACGAAATGTTGGGTGTTCTGGGACGATGTGGGTTAGTGGTTCAATGCAGATGAGCGGACATATAGGAAGAAATTAATTTGTCTAACTCAGGCAAGAGAACAGTCGAGGTAACCCCCTCCAGCTCTGAAGAGCCTAGAAGGCTGGCCTGGCGTTTCCGAAGATAAACTTCTCAGACCCAAGATTAATAACGGTCCCTACTGAATTATGGGTAAAAGCCAAACATGATGTGGGGCATATACGAGGTTGTGAACCAATACAAGTAAAAACGAGGTCGGATTATCGTCCTGGCAGAGCACAATACCCGTTAAAACCCGAGGCCATGGACGGAGTTACTCCAGTCTTTCAATCCTTCCCAAAGGCTAGAGAGATAATCCCCTGTGTAAACTCACCGGTGGGAACTCCCATTTTTCTGATCAAAGAGGCAAAAATTCCAAGTGAACCGGAGGAATGGAGGTTTGTTCAAGACCTGCAGGCAGTCAATAATAGTGTTGTCCCGCGCGCATCAAATGTTCCCAAACCCTATACTGTATTTGTTCAATTACCACCGGACAGTAAATGGTTCCCTGCTGTGGATTTAGCAAATACATTCTTTAGTCTAATGGTGCATCCAGATTGTCAATTCTCGTTCGCTTTTTCATTCAAAGGGAAATATTATGAGTTCTCACGACTTTGTCAATGTTACTGTGAGTCACCCACCATATATAATGGGGATCTACGCAGGAGTCTGGATACTCTTGTTTTAACCCCTGGGTCTGCGCTTCTGCAATCTGTAGACGATTGATTAATAGTAGCACCGAAAGAGGAACAATGTGAGGAGGATTCCCTTGCATTGCACGAGGGAAAGGCACAAAGCCAGTCTCGCAAAGCTTCAATTTATGCAACAGGTGAAGTTCTTCGGTCACTTAATATCTGAACAAGGGAAGACCATTGGTCAAGACAGAGTGCAAGTAATTCAGCAAATTCCAAGGCCTCACATGAGGAAACAATTGTTATCCTTTTTGGAAATACGCTCCTACTGAAGAACGTTTATCCCACATTATACAAATCTTGAGGCGCACTGAAGTGACATGGCCCATGGAAAAGGGTAGCAGAACCAAGGTCCATTGCAATGGATCCCAGCGGCCGAGTTGAATTGAAAAATACGTTTCAAAGTACACCTACACTGGGGATTCCGAATCCAAACAAGTCTTCTGTCAAATGGTAGATGGAAAACATGGCTGCATGACGTCTGTGTTCTTGCAGGATCATGGGGGCAAATTCAGGCTGGCAGCTTATTTTTCGTCTAAGCTTGACCTCGTAGTGGCAGGATTGCGTAAATGCCTGCGAGCTGTGGTTGCTATATAATTGGCTTTCGCGACTAAACCAAACTGATCGCACATGCAGTATCCTTACTGCTTTCTGAGCAAAAGACAGCACAAACGTCGGCAGCACGTTGACTCAGAGAAAATACTATGTTCTTGGAGAAGCCTAACATTGCAATAAAACGATGTAACGTCATTAATGCTGCTAGTCCTCTCACGAGAGAAGGAGATGGAGACCCACATGATTGTATCGCTGTAATTAATGAAATGTGCTGCCTAGACAAGACTTGCAGAATTCACCACTTCAGAATCCAAATATGGCGGTTTTTTTGTGGATGGGCCAGCATTCAGGAGCAAGGAGATAAGCCAGAATTGTATCGCGGATGCTGTAGTAACTACCCATGAGGTATTCAAAGCGGGATCGCTCCCTTCTCAACTGTCAGCGCAAGCAGTGGAGCTGGTTGTATTGACTGAGGCATGGAAATTGGCTAAGGGAAAGACAGCGAATATTTAACCGATAGCAGATACGCATTCGGAGTTGCACGTGATGTTAGAACCCTATGGAAATACAGGGACTTCTTGACCTTCACCGGAAAGCCCATCACACACCGTGATCAGCTTTCTGGCCTCTTGGAAGCGGTCCTATTGCCTAAATCAATCAACGTGTTTAAATATGATGCCCACACGAAAAACAACGATTCCGTTTCTCAAGGAAATGCAAGGGCAGACTCAGCGGGAAGGACGGCAGCCCAGCAGCCGGTACATGATCAGTTTGACATGGGAATGACAAAAATCCTTACCCCAACAGCAGACGTACGGGAGTCACAGTCGAAGTCCAGGCTTGAAGACACGTTTGAGTGGGAAAAAGCAGAGTGCAGTTTGAGGTTACGGGTATGGTGTGGCCCCACTGTTAAACCTTTTCTACCACGATCATTATTTCCATTCTATGCCAAACTGACACAAAGTAAGGAGCATGTGTCAAAAGAGGGGAGATATGACAGCATTTCAGCACAGTGGTACACTGAGGGATTTACTCATTACTTCCAGAAATATTGTGAACAATGCGATATCTGTGCCACAATAATGTGGGGAGTGGAATACAGATGAGTCATGTAGCACTTCCGAAACCCCAAAAACAATTTGAACATTTACAAATGGATTTTACCGAACTAACACCCTGCGAAGGAAAAAGGTATTGTCTGGTAATAGGTGATATGTTTTCCAAATGGGTGCAAGCGTTCCCCACGGCAAAACAGAATGCCAGTGCCATAACCAAAGCTTTCCTAACTGAAATAATTCCGAGATGGAGCATCACTAAGAGGCTTAGTAGTCCCAAGGTTTGTGAAGGTTTATAGCTCCGGTTGAGGTTTAGGGTGTAGGTTTGCTCGCTGAGCAGCAGGTTTGATATCCAGACGTTTCATTACCTGGCGAGGTAACATCATCAGTGGCGATCTCCAAGTGAAGTGAAGATGTTGTCTCCAGCTTTCTATTTATATGTTTGTTATGGATGGGGTTCCTGGGGTTTGTGGTGGTATCATTTCCTATTCGTTTTCTGAGGGGTTGACAGATGGTAAATCGATCTATATGTTTGTTTATGGCGTTGTGATTGGAGTGCGAGGCCTGTTGGAATGCTCTGGTGTGTCTGCATATACAGCAAACCGACAAACACTGACCAAATACTTAACTACACCAGCAACCATCCCAACACACAAAACCGAAGCTGTATCAGAACACTATTCCAACGAACCACCACACATTTCAGCACAGACGAACTTCGGAAAACAGAGGAGAACCACCGATAAAACGTATTTAAGAAGAATGGATACTTAAAAAATACAGTCCACAGATTCCTCAGGAACAAACCATGACAAGTAGACCTAACACAGCCAGAAACCCTATCAACCTTTCCATACATCAATTAAGTCTCAGAAGGGGAAGCTAGACTATTAAGACCGCTTGGAATCCCACCAACAGTCTCAAACAAAACTAACAAATTTAAAAGACCCAGTCCAACCCATGGACAATACCAACGTCATCTACAAAATTCCATGCAAGGACTGCCACAAATACTACGTAGGACAAACAGGAAGAAAGTTAGCCACCAGGATACAGAACACCAGCTAGCCACAAAAAGACACGACTCTCTCCCTCGTAGCCTTCACACGGATGAAATTTAAACACCATTTCGACTGGGACAACACATATATCCTGGGACAGGCTAAGCAAAGATGTGCCAGAGAATTCCTTGAGGCCTAGCACTCCAACCACAACGCCATAAAAAAGACATATATCTAGATAGCATCTATCAACCCCTCAGGAAACGAACAGGATATGGCATCACCACGAACCCCAGGAACCCCATCCTGGACAAACATATAACTAGAAAGCAGGAGACAACAGCTTCTCTTCACTTGGCGTTCGTCACTGATGATGATACCTAGAACACAGAACATAGAAAAATACAGGGCAGTACAGGCCCTTTGGCCCTCGTTGTTGCGCCGATCCAAGCCCACTTACCCTACACTAGCCCACTAACCTCCATGTGCCTGGTAATGAACCGTCTAGATATCAAAGCTACAGCTCAGCGAGCAAACCTACTCTCTAGGCTTAGTAGTGACAGTGGGACACCATTTGTCCATGATGCCCTACAGCAGATTAGTGAGTTTTTGGGAATAAACATGGGATACCACTGTGCCTACCACCAAACGAGCGGTAGGGCAGCTGAAAGAGAAAATTCTACCTTAAAAATATATTGAGAAAATGCTGTGAGGATCTAGGGATTACATGGGCAAACGCACTTCCAATTGTGCTAATGTGTATGAGATCTAGGAAGAGAGGGAAAGCTAACCATAGCACGTTTGAAATTTTGTGTGGTAGGCCGCCAAACACAGGAATTGTCCCGAGATGTAAGGGAAGCCAGACAACAGGCCACTGAGAGGATGAGATGTTGTGTTACTGCATGAAATACTCCACACTTCTGTCCCAAATACAGAATCAAGTGAAGACAGCACTACCCCAATCAGCAGAAGGGAAGATGTATGATCTACAACCTGGAGCCTGAATGGTGGCGAAAGACTTCAGGAGGGAAAACAGGAAGGCGAAGAGGTGGCTGGGACCGTTTCAAGTACGTCTTACAGCACAGATAGCTGTTAAGGTCGCCGGAACAGCCACGTGGACACACGCTAGCCATTACATACTTGCAGCTGGGACTGAGAAGACATCGCACAACACCAAAACCAATTTAGAGCAAGTATTTATTAGAAGACTTAAGCAAATGTGGGGCTGCCACAGTTCACACTGTTGGCAAGCGCCCTGGTAGGGCTATTCATCAGGGCACGGGCGTCTGGGATGCAGCAGCTGACGGTAATCTTAACTGATTGGACGAAGTGGATCTTTACATGCGACCCATAGCCGTTCAGTAACAAGGTCGACTATAAATTGAATAATTAAGATTTATGCAGGGATCCATGCCGCACCGGTGACTGGCATTTAGTAATAGCCACCACGGCAAAAGGGGCACCTGACATGGGAAATAGATATTCTATGATCAAAGTAAGACTCAGAAGAGCAATGAGGGAGTCTCGTGGTGTGGAATAGATAGATCCTTCTCCGACATCTGTAGACAGGTGAATGTAGTGGTGCAACCGCCGCACCCCCGCCCTCCGAGATGCAGTGCAGAATGTACTACAGACGATAGGAGCAGTGGGGCATGGCAACCAATCAAACCAGATCATGGACCTAACCCCAAGCCGGGCAAAGGTCATTAATGACACACCCGAACCCGAAGGGAGACGGCCGTGGCGAGAAAGCGAATTTAAAGCAGGAGGGGAATTTGCGTGCTGGATATAAATGGCGTAAATGCGACGCCCGTTTTTTGGGAGCTGCGAAAGGCTATTGCTCGATGTGAAGGTAACAGAGCATGTGCTTTGGTCATAAGACAAAACGAGAGATTAGACGTTGGCTATACTTGTTGGATATGTTTGCACACAGCCCAAAGGTAGACTGCCCAGCAAATTACTGAGAGCCTGGCGAGAAATGCCAGCTGTCTGTTTCCACGGGAGGCGACTAGCCTGACCGTGATAGTGGGGGGCAATTTGGGCAAATCTCATGTCTCCACCCGAACTCCAGGCTAACTACAGCCCCAAGCCTGACACGCTACCGTCCACAACATTCCAGATAGTGGATTGCAGGGGAGAAACGTGTATTTGCGCCAATCGGGGGAGAATCCCTTTGGGTATCTCCCAGTGTACCTTGATGCTGTACTTGAACAATGACTCCTGTACAGCAACACACACAAATGATACGACCATAAACATTGCTTGTTCCTTTATCAATGGTCAGACCATGAGCGGCATTGTGGCAAAATGGTTAGTATTGCTGCCTCACAGTGCCAGAGACCCCGGTTTAATTCCCGCCTCAGGCGACAGACAGTGTGTGGTTTGCACATTCTCCCTGTCACTGCGTGAGTTTCCTCCCAGTCACCAGATGTGCAGGTCGGGTGAATGGGCCATGCTAAATTGCCCGTCGTGTTAGGTGTTAGGAAAATGGGTTGCGCTTCGGCTGGTGTGTGTGGACTTGTTGGGCGGAAAAGCCTGTTGCCACACTGTAAGTAATCTAATCTAATCAGGATGGCAGGTTAATATGGGCAGGTGGCGAGAAAGGTTACCACCACTCCCCCGGGGAGAAAGGGGTGCTGCTACACCGCGATACTGTCCACCAACACAACAGTGTTCGCCCTAAAAGGCAGCAATTGCCGAACTCGAAGGGGCATCCCTCTGCATTGGAATGGGTACACACTCGCAGAACATCCTCGCATATGGTGTATTCGCAAATGAGACGGAGGAAGGCCTAGCACTCATTAACACTGAGTTAATGGCGGTTAGGAAGCAGTGACACAAAATCGATTCGTACTAGACATCCTGACAGCCGAGAGAGGGGGCGTCTGCAAAACGTTAGGTAACTCGTGCTGTATTAATGTTCCTGATGAGTCCCAAAATATTACTGGTTTAATAAATGTTATGAAAGCAACTAAATGACCGCCTCCACGAGCAGATGACTCCTCCTCCCGATGGCTCACTTCCCTTATGGAGGATGGATGTAATAGACCCGTATCATTCTACTAGTTGTAGGACTGGTCTTACTCATACGGCTTTGAATAAGACCCTAGTGGTGTACCTGCCTACACCACTTGCTTATAAATGCAGTAGGATACGAAATGTTAAACTATCAGTGGCCCCAAAGAAGGAAGATCTCATTGCTTGTCCACACCCCACAGCGACGTTGACGAATGTGAAGATGGGCTGTGTATCGGGCAAACCAGGGAAATGGAAAAACCACCACAAAGCTTTGTTACAGTTAGGTGGTGTCTGAGGAAATGCTGGTGTTCATAAATTATTTTTGATATATAGCTATCTGGCTTTTTATTTGGTTGTTGTCCTTGTTGTAAAATGACAAAAATTTGGAAAATGCAATGGACAATTAACAAAATTAACATTTACTGTGAAATCTGTCAGCGAATGTTTTGCAAAATGTAATACTTCGTTGAAATATGCAAATACTTTGCTGAATTCTGCGTCGAGGAGTCATCTTGTCTTTGTGGAACTTTGAAAACATTTAACCTGGTCTTGCGAGCAGCCGAGTTCAGAAAAAAAGCTTCGGAAATCATAAAGACAATTATGTCCAAGGCATGGGAATGAGAAAATATGAGCTCGAATGTTTCCCTACACTTGTCCATGAGCATGTGATAAGAATAGTAGAACACGAATATGTGAATTTTGTTCGCAGCCCTTATATAAGGCACTTTTACCAAGTATGTTGGCCGCTCGGCATGCAGAGGTTGAAATATAAAGCCTTTCCTTTGCTCTTGCTAGAAGTTGATTCGAGTCGATTAAATTTCCACGACAGGTGTCAGGGTGTCAGGCAGTGGGAGAATTGTTGGGTATCAGTAAATGGGAGAATTGTTGCACAATGCCATTACATTGGAAAATTAGTACAAATTGCCAATTCATTAGAGAATTTTAGCAGAACACCTCTACATGGAAGAATAGGGGCAGGGAATCATTGAGAAGGAACAATTTTGCAAGCAGCATTAAAGTCGAGATTCCAGTCCGCCCACCAATAAATGAAAACAAATACTTTGGAGCAGGGAAGCCAATACGTTGAGGAAGTGTATCAGGATACAACGCAATGGGACAATTGACGCAGGGCATCAATAATGGGAGAGTTGGTGCCGATGTGACAAAAGTAGAGAATTGGTGGAAGACGTGGGAGAACTGGTGCTGAATAATATTAAATGTGGTGGAGGTGCAGTTGCTGATGAAAAGAAGATTCTTGCAGGATTCGAAATTGGGAGAGTGGTGCACGGAAGTGAAGCTGTATTTGGGACAATTGTTGCACGAACCACAAAATGGAAAAATTGCACAGTGGAACTTTAACAGCGAATTGGGGTATGGCACCACTATCTCAGAGAGTCAGAGTGGCGTTCCCCACACTGGGAGAAGTTGGTTTGGTTATCAATGAACATGAGAATTGTTTCAGGGTAATATTGAATTCGAGAATTGGTGTGGCATACTTAAAGCATGCAGAGTTGGAACAGAGCACAGTTAAATGGGAGAACACGGGCAGGAATCAGTAAGTCGGAGAAATGTTGTAAAGTGCAGGAAAGTGGCCATTCGATGCAGGGTGCCAATAATGAAAAAAACTTTGAGCAGTGCACCATGATGTGGAAGATGTATGTCAGGAAACAGCAAAACAGGAGAGTTGGGGCAAGGCAACACTCAGTGGGAGAGTTTCTTCAGTTCATGACGAAAGGGTGGATTAGCGCAGAATTTGTCAATTTGAGAATTTGATGCAGTAAACGCCAAAATTGGAGAATTACAGCAGTGGTCCACGACATTGGAGAATCATTGCAGCTGCATAGTTAATGGAAGAAGTGGTGCGGAGTGGACCTAAATTAGATATTTGGTTCAAGTCACCATTAAAATTTAGAATTCGAGTAGGGCACTCCTAAATGCGAGATTTGAACTCGGGCATCAGAAAATGAGAGAATCATACTGGGATATGAGGAAATGGCAGAATTAGTATCGTTATATGAAAAAGGAGGAGAATTCAGTGTAGGAGTATGAGGAAATGGGAGAATAAGTATAGGGGTATGAGTAAATGGAGCTGCAACAAGAACTCACGGCTCTTAAACTCAATTCCCTGTTAATGAAAGCCAAAAACACCATATGCTTTCTTAACAACCCTGTCCACCTGGGTGGAAAGTTTAAGGGATCTATGTACCTGCACAACAAGATCCCGCTGTTCCTCCCCATGGCCAAGAATGCTGCCTTTAGTCCTGTACTCAACTTTCAAGTTCGATCTTCCAAAATGCATCACCTCGCATTTATCCAGTTTGAATTCCATCTACCACCTCTCAACCCATCTCTGCATCCTGGCAATGTCGTGCTGCAGCCTGCAACAGTCCTGTATACTATCAATGATACCTCCAACCTTTGTGTCCTCTGCAAACTTGCTAATCCATCCTTCAATCTCCTCATCCAAGTCATTAATAAAAATTACAACGAGTAGAGGCCCAAGAACAGAGCCTGTGGAACACCATTCACCAGTGACTTCCAGGCCGAATATTTTCGTTCCACAAACACTCGCTGTCTTCTGTCGACCAGCCAATTCTATATCCAGACAGCTAAATTGACCTGTATCCCATTCCTCCTGACATTATGAACGAGCCTACCATGGGGAATCTTATCAAATGCCTTGCTGAAGTCCAGATACACAACATCCACCGCTCGAACCTCATAAACGTTTCTAGTAACATCCTCAAAGAACTCAATAAGATTTGTGAGGCATGACCTGCCCCTCACAAAGCCGTGCTGACTGCATTTAATCAAGCCATGCTCTTCCAGATGGTCATAAATCCTATCCCTCAGAATCCTTTCGAACATCTTGTAGACGACAGACGTGAGACTGACTGGTCTGTAATTGCTGGGGATTTCCCTATTTCCTTTCTTGAAGAGAGGAATTACATTTGCCTCCCTGTCATCCTCAGGTACGAATCCAGTGGAGAGTGAGAATGCAAAGATCTTCGCAAGTGGCGAAGCAGTCACATTTCTCGCTTCCCAAAGCAGTCGAGGACAAATCTGGTCTGGCCCTGGCGACTTGTCAGTCTTCATATTTGTCAAAGTTTTCAGCACATCAGCTTCCTCAATCTCTATCTGTTCCTGCATGCACACCTGCTCCTCAATGGTTTCATTCACTAAAAAGTCCTTTTCGTTCGTAAAGACAGAAGCAAAAAAACTCATTTAGAGCTTTCTCTACTTCCCCAGACTCTATCCACCAGTTCCCTAAGCTATCCCTGATCGGCCATACTCTTTCTTTGATCATTCTCTTATTCCTCAAATATGTGCAAATGCCTTTAGATTCTCCCTACTCCTTCCTGCCAAGACTTTTTCCTGCCCCCTCCTGGATCTCCTCAGACCAATTTTGAGCTCCTTCCTCGCCTGCCTGTGATCGTCTAGAGCTGAGCAAAACCCTTCCTTCCTCCACCTTACGTAAGTTGCCTTCTTTCTTTTGACGAGAAGCTCCTCCGCTCTCGTCATCCAAGGTTCCTTTATCTTACCCCTTCTTGCCTGACTCAAAGGAACACATTTGTGTATCACTTGCAACAACTGTTCCTTAAACAGTCTCCACATATCTTTCGTGCCATTTCCATGGAACAATTCCTCCCAGTCCATGCTTCGCAACACAGTATGATAGTATCATAGTTTCCTTTTCCACAATTAAATATCCTTCCATTGTGCCTGCTTCTCTCCTTCTCCATGGCTATGTAGAAGATGAGGCAGTTGTGGTCACTATCACCAAAATGATCTCCCACCGCAAGATATGACACCTGCCCCAGCTCATTGCCGAGCACCAAAACCAAAATGGTCTCTCCCCTCGTCGGCCTGTCAACGTACTGAGTTAGGAAACCCTCTTGAACACACATTACAAAAACAGCTCCTTCCAAATCCTCTGCTGGAAGGAAGTTCCAATCAATATTGGGAAAGTTAGTCACCCATTACAACTACCCTATTCCATTCACACTTTTCCAAAATCTGCCGACCAATGCTTTCTTCAATCACCCTGCTTCTATTGGGGGGCCTGTATTTAACCCCTAGTGAGGTGATTGCTGCCTTACTGTTCCTAATTTCCACCCATAATGACTCAGTAGGCAGACCATCCTCGATAATGTTAACTTCTGTAGCTGTGAAACCCACTCTGATGAGTAGTGCTACACCCCCTCCTCTTTTTCCCTCCTCCCGATTCTTTTTTAAATGTTCTAAACTCTGGAACATCCAGCAACCATTCCTGCCCCTGAGAAACCCATGTCTCTGTTATGGCCACAACATCATAGCTCTAAGCTCATCACTTTTATGTACATTTCCCCAGTATTACCGAGCACAGTGACTCCGCTTTGGGGGAGGGGGCTGGGATGGGGAATTGTGTCTCAGTGGTTAGCATGGTTGTTTCACAGTACCAGGGACCCGGATTGGTGGACAGGGGGAGGGGGAGGGTGCATGGTGTCTCAGTGGTTAGCACGGCTGTCTCTCAATACCAGGGACCCAGTTTGGGGGGAGGGAGAGGGGGGCATGGTGTCTCAGTGGTTAGCACGGCTGTATCACAGTACCAGGGACCCGGTTTGTGGGGGAGGGGGGTGCATGATGTCTCAGTACCAGGGACCTGGTTTTCGAGGAGGGGGTCCTGGTGTCTCAGTGGTTAGCATGGCTGTCCCACAGTACCAAAGACCCGGTTTGGGGGGAGGGGGAAGGGGGCTTTGTGTCTTAGTGCTTAGCACGGCTGTCTCACAGGACTAGGGATCTGGTTTGGGGGGGATGGGGAGGGGGCATTTTGTATTAGTGGTTAGCACGGCTGTCTCACAGTACCTGGAACCCGGTTTGTGGGGTAGGGGGAGGGGGCATGGTGACTCAGCGGTTAACACGGCTGTCTCACAGTACCAGGGAACTGGCTTGGTGGGAGGGGGAGGGGACATAGTGTCTCAGGGGTAAGCAAGGCTGTCTCACAGTACTAGGGACCCGGTTGGAGGGATGGGGTGGGGAATTGGGACATGGTGTCTTAGTGGTTAACACGGCTGTCTCAAAGTACCAGGGAATCGGTTTGGGGGGAAGGGAGGGGGGCATGGTGTCTCAGAGGTGAGCACGGCAGTCTCACAGTACCAGGAACCCGGTTTGAGGAGAGGGGAGGGGGGCATGGTGACTCAGGGGTGAGCACGGCTGTCCTACAGTACCAGGGACCCGGTTTGGGGAGAGGGGGAAGGGGGCTTGGTGTCTCAATGCTTAGCACGGCTGTTTCATAGTACTAGGGACCTGATTTGGGGGGAGGCAGAGGCGGTGCATGGTGTCTCAGTGGTTAGTACGGCTGTCTCACAGTCCCAGAGACCCGGTTTGGGGGAGAGGGGGAGAGGGGCATGGTGTCTCATTGGTTAGGACGGCTGTCTCACAGTACCAGGGACCCATTTTCGGGGGGATGGGGAGGGGGGTCATGTTGTCTCAAGTGATTATCATGGCTGTCTCACAGCACCAGGGACACGGTTTTGGGGGAATGGGCTGGGGGGCATGGTGTCTCAGTGGCTAGCACGGCTGTCTCACAGTACCAGGGACCCGTGTGGGGAGGTGGAGTGGGGCATGATGTCTCAGTGATTAGCACTGCTGTCTCACAGTAACAGGGACCTGGTTTTGGGGGAGGGGGAGGAGGACATGGTGTCTCAGTGGTTAGCACTGCTGTCTCACAGTACCAGCGACCCCGTTTGGGGGGGAGGTGGAGAGGGATATGATATCTCAGTGGTTAGCACAGCTGTCTCACTGTACCTGGGACCCGATTTGTGGGGAGAGGGAGGGGGGCTGGTGTCTCACTGTCTTTGACATCTTCCAAAACCTTTCTCCAAACATCTTAAAATTATGCTCACCACGTGACAACCATTTCCGCCCTTGGAAGAAGAATCTGGCTATTTCCTCTGTCTGTAACTCTCACCATCTTGTTCAGCTCTATCAAGTTACCTCTCATCCTTCTTTTCTCCAATGAGAAAAGTCATCGCTCCCTCAAACTTTCTTCATAAGACAAGCCCTCTAGTCCAGGTAGCATTCTGGTAAATCTCCTCTGCACCCGCTCTAAAGCTTCCTAATCCTTTCTGTAATGAGGCGAACAGAACATTTCCAATGTGGTGTCACCAGAACTTTGCAGACCTGCAGCATAATCTTGCGGCTCTTCAACTCAGTCCCCCTGCTAATTAAAACCAACACACCATACCCCTTCTTAACAACCATATCAACTTAGGTGGCAAATGAGAGCCCTGCAGACATGGACTCCAAGATTCGTTTGTTCCTCCACACTGCTATGAATCCTACATTTGACCAAGAAATCTGCATTCAACTTCGACTTCCAAAATGAATCCTTTCACAAAATAGGAAATGGGAACAGAATTAGGCCATTTAGCCCCTTGGATCTGCTGTGCCGTGTGATCACAGTAAAGGTGTTTCTCAGTCACATTCTCCTGCCTTCACCAACTGACCATTGATTCCCTTAGTCATGAAAAACATACTTATCCCTATCTTAAAGAAAACTCGGTGTCTGTGTGCAGGAATGTGCATGTGTTTGTGTGTAAGTGTCCATATCGGTATGTATGTGTGTTCTGTGTTTAATGTGTCTATGTATGTTTGTGTGCATCTCTGTGAAATGATGGCTCTGTGATTTTGGGGATAAATCCATTGAAATTGAGATAAACCCTTACTCCCCTCTTCCACCTCTATGTCTGTCCCTGTTAAGTTTATAGTAATACAATGCCACCCTCTGCTGGTCTCCCCATGCCACTGCACAAGTGTCAGTTTTTTTTTCTATCAGAGTCCATCAAATATTGTGTATCTCTCACATTGCACGGCTGTTTGGTTTTGCAAATATCTTTGGATGCACAGAACAGTTTTGTCTGATACCTAGATATATTACCATCACCACGGGGTCAGTTTCAGGACTTTTCAAACATTTCTCACTTACACCTTGTTGGGGTGAATTATAAAATATTTCAATTTAAATAAAATGTAATAAATTCATCGCATCACCTTATAGATGACTTGGTCAGAGTTGCTTGGATGCAGTTGCAGTGGAAATATTTTTTAAGGTGTACACTCTGTGTAAGGAATAATCTTCAAAGGCAAATCACTTTCACATTGCAGAGAGAGTACATATATTATTCAGGAGCATTCGCCACTCAGTGTCCGCAGTACAATTATGATCCTCCCTATAACCAACTGTGTGTGTGTGTGTGCATGTGCAGATGGTGCTGTCAGTTTGGATGCTGCTATGATCTACCTACCTCTCCCCACTTCCTAGACTGAATCCCTTATGGTTTTCTCCCTCCACTGCTATCAATGCAGTAGAGTGTGAAGGACAGCAGAGGCGGACATTGCATAACTTTAACCACCACAGAGGCTGGCAGATCCGCTGTGCACACGGATATGCACAGAGACACGCAGATACACAAAGATATGCATATAGTTACACAGGCACACATAGAAATTGGTGCAGTCACACAAATACTAAAGCACACTGAGAGAAATGCCAATACACTGATGCATGTGCACACGCAGATATACAGACATCAGTACAGACCCACCACAAACACTGACACATTGACTTTTATACAGACATGCAGAATCTGCCAGTATTTATTTTTCGCGTGGTGTCTTCCTCAATATTTCACTCGATCGTGTGGTGTGTGCCAAAATTTCTGTTGATCCCTTGGGATTCCTCTGCATCCTCATTATAGCTTCTCGACCTTTCCTATAACAAGGCGACCAGAACTGAACACAATGTTCCAAGTGTGCTGTTACGACACAGTAATGAACCCATTTGTGAATTAAACCAAACACCCAGAAAAGCTAACCTTGCCTTATAATCTGTTAAAGCACCCACCCTCCTCCTCTAACCAAAAACAAAGTACCTGTGCCACAGCTTGGAAAGGTAACGAGTTTTTTTATTCCTTATGTTTTTTTCAACAGTCTCTTTGGGAATTTAGACCAGTAGGAATGGAGGTGAGGGCAATTGAATGTTCCTCCTGCAGAATTTGGGAAGTAAGGGTCACCACCAATGTCCCTGCTTACATCTGCTGGAAGTGCACCTGACTCCTTGAAAACCGCGTTAGGGAATTGGAGCTGGAGCTGCGGGAACTTCGGATCATTCGGGAGGCAGAGAGGGTTATTGAGAGGAGTTACAGGGAGGTAGTCATTCCTCAGGTACGAGAAAAAGGTAAATGGGTTACAATCAGGGGACAGAAAGGGAACCGGCAGGCAGTGCAGGGATCCCCTGTGGCCATTCGCCTCAACAATAAACATACCATTTTGGATACTATGGGGGGGACTTACCAGGGGAAAGCCGTGGGGTAGAGGGATCTGGCACAGCGTCTGTCCCTGCTGCTCAGAAGGGAAAGGGGAAGAGGAGCAGAGCAGTAGTCACTGGGGACTCCATAGTTTGGGGGACAGATAGGAGGGTCTGTGGAGACGAGACTCACGGTTGGTGTGTTGCCTTCCAAGTGCCAGAGTTCGTGATGTCACTGATCGTGTTTTTGGGATCCTTAAGGGGGAGAGGGAGCAGTCCCAAGTCGTGCTCCACATAGGCACCAACGACATAGGTAGGAAGAGAGACGGGGATTAAAGGCAGAAATTCAGGGAGCTAGGGTGGAAGCTTAGAGCTGGGACGAACAGAGTTATTGTCTCTGGTTTCTTGCCCGTGCCACGTGCTAGTGAGGCAAGGAATAGGGAGAGAGAGAAGGTGAACACGTGGCTGCAGGGATTGTGCAGGAGGGAGGGTTATGGATTCTTGGATAACTGGGGCTCTTTCTGGGGTAGATGGGACCTCTACAAGCAGGATTGGCTTCATCAGAACTAGAGGGGTACCAATATCCTGGGGGGGAGTGGAATTCGCTAAGGCTATTGGGGTGGATTGAAACTAATCCAGCAGGCGGATGGGAACCAAAATTGTGGTTCAAGCATAAAAAGGGTTGAGAGTGGGGAGGTCTAAAATCAAGTTTCAGGGACGCAAGATGGCACCGGCAAGCAAGACGTTGGTTTGAAGTGTGTCCACTTCAACGCCAGGAGCATCCGGAATAAGGTGGGTGTACTTGCAGCATGGGTTGGTACCTGGGACTTCAATGTTGTGGCCATTTTGGAGACATGGTGAGAGCAGTGACAGGAATAGTTGTTGCAGGTTCCAGGATTTAGATGTTTCAGTAAGAATAGAGAAGATGGTAAAAGAGGGGGAGATGTTACATTGTTGGTCATGGACAGTATTGCAGTTGCAGAAAGGATGTTTGAGGACTCGTCAACTGAGGTGGTATGGGCTGAAGTTTGAAACAGGAAAGGAGAGGTCACCCCGTTGGGAGTTTTCTATCGGCCTCCGAATAGTTCCATATATGTAGAGGAAAGGATAGCAAAGATGATTCTCGATAGGAGTGACAGAGACAGGGTAGATGTAATGGGGAACTTCAAATTTTGAAATATTGAACGGGAACACTATAGTGCTTTGTCAGATTTTGTCCAGTGTGTGCAGGAGGTCTTCCTGACACAGTATATAGACAAGCCAACAAGGGGCGAAGCCACATTAGTTTTGATACTGGGTAATGAGCCTGGTCAGGTGTTAGACTTGGAAGTAGGTGAGCACTTTGGTGATAGCAATCACAATTCTGTTACGTTTACTTTAGTGATAGAAAGGGATAGGTGTATATCACTGGGTAAGAGTTACTTCTGAGGGAAAGGCAATTACGATGCCATTAGGCAAGATTTAGGAGGCATATGATGGGGAAGGAAACTGCTGGGGTAGGGGACATTAGAAATGTGGAGCTTATTCAAGGAAAAGCTACTGTGTGTCCTTGATATGTATATACCTGTCAGGCAGGGAGGAAGCTGTAGAGTGCGGGAGCGGGAGCGAATGAAGTGGAATCTCTGGTCAAGAGGAAGACGGTGACTTATGTTAGGATGGGATGTGAAGGCTCAGTTAGGGCCCTTGACGGTTACAAGGTAGCCAGGAAAGACCTCAAGAGAGAGCTTTGGAATGCTTTGCCTGCAACAGTAGTAGTTTCACCAACTTTAAGCACATTTAAGTCGTCATTGGACAAGCATATGGACGTACATGGAATAGTGTAAGTTAGATCGGCTTCAGATTGGTATGACACGATGGCTCAACATCGAGGGCTGAAGGACCTGTACTGCGCTGTAGTGTTCTACGTTCTATGTTACCCTACCTCCTCCGACTCCTGGCGCAAGTTCCCTCCACTATCATGATGAGCCCTACCCTCACGAAAGCAATCATCTTGTTCCTCACAAAAGTATAGAACATCTTAAGTTTTACTTTAATCATATTCACCAAGTCTTTTTCATGCCCGCGTCTCGCTCTCCTGAGATTATTCTTCACTTCCTTCCTGACTACCTTGTAACCCTCGAGAGCCCTGTCTGATCCTTGCCTACTTAACCCGAAGTCATTTTCCTCCTTCCTCTTGACATATTCTGCATCCATTGATACAATGGATATATGGAGCTGCAAATGGATTGGAGCTGCACATCCCGTCACTTCCAGCATGGGCTGCAGGTTTCCCCTCACTGGGCAGTGATCTAACACAGTGTTACTGAACAATGTACTGGGGTGGTGTACACAGTCCTACATGCTGGTAGGGTAACCGCTCTTGGTTTACAGATCCATGCCCTGGGGTGGTGTACACATCTCTACATGCTGGGAGGTTAAATGCTCCTGGTTTACATGACAATTCACTGCTGTTCACTGCACAGCTCCCAGTGCTGGAGAGGCAGTTCATGGACTGGTGTGGTCTGCACAGATTGCTGGGTTGTATTGAGCAGTACACTAGCCTGGTCTGAACACTGCTACATGCTGCACAGATATATCATCTGGATTATGGTGTCTGATTCTGTGACATGGATTTCAGCTGATTTGTCAGCACATTTACTTTATATTTTTATTTTTGTTATTGGACCTAAGAAAGTACTACTCATCCAGTTAATGCCATTTGTCTGAGAAAAGCCATATTTACTGAACTTGTCGATCAAGTAATCATCCAATTATAACATGAATATCCGTCCTTCTATACCTTAACCTGGCCGTTGGTGCTCATGTCCCTCGAATCCGGGGGAAATCATTATGAAGCTCAGAAACAATGTGCAAAACGTATGGCTCGTGGTCTCCTGTACACCCCGGCTGTGGGTCACATTTGGATCCCTAGTGTATCGAGAGCTGGCATTGCGAAGCTCAGAAACAATGAAACGGTATGTGTCAGACTGCTGTTCACTTACCAGTGTGTTCCATGTGGTGCTCCATGGACAGGGGTGTGTGTGTGCTGGACTGTTGTTCACTTTCCGGTCTGTCCCATGTGGTACCCCATGGCCAGTGATGTATGTGTTTGGCTGCTGTTCACTGCCTGGTGTGCACCATGTGGTACTCCATTGACAAGGGTGTATGTGTTTGACTGTTGCTCACTTCCTGGTGTATCCCAGGTACTGCTCCATGGGCAGGGGTGTGTGTGTTTGTCTGCTGTTCACTTCCCGGTGTGCCCCATGTGGTGCTCCATGTTGGACAGGGGTTCCGGCAGCTTTAGACACGCCTTTGGACCTTGGATTGTGTGTGTCCACTGAACCCCTGTGCTTGTCCCTCTCAGATGATTGTGTAGTCAGTCACACGAGGAAACCTCTCGAGTATAATTGTAAAAGAGCAGGCATCTAACTTGTAGTTGAGGGGCTTCTGACTGACTCCTGTTTTTGAAACATTAGTGGAGGTGAATGGATGGTTTGCTAGAGGTTGTGCTGTGACCCGCCTCAGACATTCAGGGAGACCTGAGGATTTGGTAACCCAACTCGGGATGGAGCATAGGGACTGTAGTTACAACACTTGCGTCTGTAAGATGAACAACAAATGGAGCAGAGGCTGCACAGAGAGGAAGAACTGAAACCACAGAGTGAGTGTGCTTGGGGAAAGGGATCTGCTGTATCCACACCAGGTTTTCCAGGAACAGCTTCCCAAGTTACATTTAACTCAGGAGCAGAGTGTGCGCGGACACTGATTGAAAAAGGAGCTGGTCACAGAGTGGTGTCACTTCCTTCAACACGATCTGCATCTTCACACCAGGGGGAGGACGGTGCTGCCAGGGTCACTGTTTCACTCAGCTTCTATGATCCCCAACTTGCCAGGCAGGAGTGGTTGACAGATCCATCATCTCCCAGTATGCCAACGTCAACATCACCATTTGGAGACAGAGGATATATATGGTGGTTGAGAGCAATGGGGTCCCTGGGAACATCAGGGAGATGAAGCAACACTTCCCGTGTCTGATCGGGTCAGAATGAACCCTCCAGTATACACTGCATCACTAAGTCCTGTAGTATTTTTCCGTTTCAGTAACATTCTCCCTACCATTCTTCCTAAAGAAAATGACAGACTATATATTATCTTTAATCCCATTTGCTAAACTTTTATCCATTGACTTCACCTGTCAATATCCAATTACAGACTCTCCACCTTCCCTCGATAATTTAGTTTCCTGCTTATCTTAGTTTGATAGGCATACATAGTTACAGTACATTTGTTCCACTCCTCCTGATCATTGATACAGATTGTAAAGAGCTGTGGACCCAGCCCTGGTCACTGTGTGACTCCACTATCAAACTGAGTAAGGCGGATTTATCCGAAGTTCCTGCTTCCTGTCTGATCACCAGTCCTCCCCCATTTATATGTAACACATTCAAAGGGCTGAATAAGAACGAGGAGCATCAATTCGGCAATTCAGCCCCTCAGGCCTCTTCCGACATTGAATAAAATCATAGCTAATGTCATTGCAGCCTCAGTTCCACGTTCCTGTCTGCTCTCCATATTCCTTCAAATACTGAATATCCCAGCACCTACTGCACTCTGGGGCAGTAAATTACACAGATTCCCAACCCTGTGACAGAAGTATGTTCTCCTCAGCCCTGTTTCATTTCTCCCCCACCTCATCCTAAAACTATCGTTTTAGGGTCATTCGAGATTGTCCCACATGAGGAAATATCAACTTCACATCAACATTGTCAATCACCTTTAACATCGTCCAGACCTCTGACATCTCCTCTCATTTTTCTATACTGTAGGCAGTGTTGGCCTGAACTGCTCAATCTCTCTTCAGAGGACAATCTCCTCATCTCTGGAGTAAATCGAGGAAACCACTTCTGAACTGCCTCCATGGCAAATACATCCCTCCTACAGTCAGGACACCAAAACTGCACACAGTACTCAGTTGTGATCTCACCCCTCCCTCCCGTTATAATCCATTGTTTTAGAAATAAATGCCAAAGTTGCACTTGCCTTTCTCATTATCTGCTGTACCTACATCGGAGTATTCTGTAGTATGGACGCGGACAGCCAGATCCCTCTGTACCTAATCATTCGGAAGTCTCTCTCCATTTGGAGAATAATTTGCCTTTCTGCTACACTGATCCAAACGGATACACTCATACTTCTCGTTGTTCAGTTTCTTCTATCAAATGTTGCCCCAACCTATCCATATACATTTTCTAACTTTCTTGCATCTTAATTGCAATTTCTCACCTGAGTTAGTGTCATCTGTTAATTTGGTTATAACATATTCTATCCTCTCAACTATTTTAGACTATAGATTGTAAATAGTTGGGGCCTGTTGATCAAGACATATGGTTTCCTAAAAGTTGAATTTTGCCAACAGAATATGACCCATATCTTTCCATCTCACTGCATTGTGTTGCCTCACCAAGCCTCTATCCAAGCTGATAAATTACTTTTAATCGTAAGCAATCTTATTCTGCAGATTAATCATTTGTGCAGATCTCGTCAATGCCTTCTGGAAGTCCAAATATTTCATCTCTAGGATCCTCATGATTAAAATCATGTTGATTCTGATAGATTGTGGTTTGACTTTTCAAATTTCTTGTCATTAATTCCTGAATAATCGATTTTAACAATATTTCTTAAATTTCAACAGTTTTCTCACTACTATATATTCCATCGTGACGGTGATAATTCTAAATTCTTACCTCTCTATAATCTCTTTGTTTGCTCCAATCCTGTATAATTGGCACATGGCGTGAAATGACCTGCTCTGATTGCTCTGTAAGAGGTCGGAGCCGCTGAATGGACTCATTCTCTTCCTTGTGCACAACGTCGGTGGGCTGATGTCTTTCTGGTGTTCCACATCACCATCTTGATGGTCTGCCTGTCCTCCTCCTGTTGATGCGTAAGAGCCGTGAGGGCTTATGTGATCTTCCTGTTGCTGTATAACAGTTTTAGGGGTTGAAAAAACCCTCTCATATTCCTCCATCACAGGCTGGAGATACTGAACGGTCTCTCCTGCATCCCTGATATAGGACTGAGGGAATGATTGGCCTTCCTCTGTTCCCATACACAAGACACATGAGGTAAACGTCTTCCTCCTTTCCCATAAGAAATCTTATAGGTTGCATCCTTCTCCAATTCCCGTGCAACAGGCTCGAAAGGACTGAATATCCTCCTGGTATCTCAGTGCACCAATCTCCAGTCCCTGTGTGACCTCTTCCAGTTCCTATGTTACAGACTTGAGGAGGCTGAATAGACTGATCCTTTTGCTGCATAACAGGATACTGGTGTTGCATGGCCTACTCTGGGCCCAGTGTTATCGATTCGAGTCGCTGACTGGCCTCCTCCTCTAACGGTATATCAGGCTCCAGGGTCTGAATAGCCTCTTCCTGTACTGGTGTAACAGGGTCAATGTCCTTCGAGACACTACCTCCTAAAAAATGACAGAAGGTGCTGACCGAGTGAGTCCCGTACTCTGAAGCACTCTCGTCTCCATATCTGACTTACAGAGATGAACCATTAATATAGACTTTTTCTGTATAAAGTCCTGAAGCTGAAAGTAACAAAAGAGGTCCCTCCCAGATACCTCATATTCCTGGCTCAGCTACTCAAAATTCATCATGACCTCCCCTTCAAAAAATTCTCCCAAACAGGAAACTCATCTGGACTCCCAGAGCCTAAAGCCAGAATTCATCAATCCCGGCTGGAATCCTGCAAATCCTACAATGGGAGTGAAAGCCAATGTTTTTGTTTTGTAAAGTGCCCTCAACTTGTCCCATCATTCTCCATGCTTTCACTGTGTTAAGGACAATCGGTTTCTGCAATTCTCCATAACAGTCCTCACATTATCTATGAACAAGATTAATGAGGGGACGTTTTGACTGGAAGGCCTGGATGTCGAGCCAAATTGACCATGGGCCCTGACAAGCCCAATCAGCCACATCGGATAGCAAGGAACTTTGTTGGTATTTCTTAAAGTCTGGAAAATCGACACGCCCCCCCATTCACTGTGGAAGCTGCAATTTGCCCAGCTTAATAAGAGGCCATCTGTGATGACAGATGAGAGATCAAAGCCAACTGTTAAGCCTCCACAGCACCTGTCTGGGCAGCGTCAAAGGGAGCATTGGCATGGGGTATCATAAACAAGGAAGGACATTCATTGTAACCAGAGCTAACCAAACAAGATATTGGAAGATTCTGTCTTATCTTCTCTAGCAACTGCACGAAGTTAGCTTTATGTAATTGATCAAAGGCTTGGATGATAAAAATACCTAAACCTTCTTGTGACTATCTGGAAGGGAATCAGATTCCACCCCAACAGGGATGGCCTCCGATTTCATAATATTGATTTTATACCCTGAGAAAGATCCAAATAAATTAATCATTCATATTAAACAGGACACAGATATCATTGGGTTTGTTCGAAAGAGAGGAACGCCATCTGCTTAAAGGGTGGTCCTCTTTCACAAAGGAGAAAGTGCGGACTGCAGATGCTGGAGATCAGAGCTGAAAATATGTTGCTGGAAAAGCGCAACAGGTCAGGCAGCATCCAAGGAGCAGGAGAGTCGACGTTTCAGGCATGAGCCCTTCTCCTGCTCCTTGGATGCTGCCTGACCTGCTGCGTTTTTCCAGCAACACATTTTCAGCTCTTTCACAATGGACCTTTAAAGCCAGCATTTTCGACAAAATGTTAAAGTCCACATTTAATAATGATATAGACATATACAAAGTGCAATCCTCTGGGACTTTCCCTCTCTTGAGAATAAGGTAAATAATTTCTTCTTTCAGAGAAGATGGCAGGCAGTCCTGACTGTACAAATAATTGTACATCACCAACATTGGCCCAGCCAGCATGTCTATGAACTCTTTCTAAATCTCACTCCGAAAATCCATCTGGGCCAGGGGCTTTACCACTCTGGAGCTGCCTCACTGTCTCTTGCATCTCTCGGATTGTCGGAGGGGAAATGTAAAGAGACGCCTGCTCTGAACTTACACCTGGGAGGTCCATGGTCTTAATAAAGGACTCCATCATCGCCAATCACTCCTCCCAGTCCGCTGACAGGATAAACCCAGAGTAAAACTTCCTCAACTCTGCATTTTTTGGGGGGATCGTGGGTGATAATAGCAGCAATCTTCTTTCTAGCCAAGTATGCCTAATATCTACTTGGTTGTCACCATGCTCGAATAACTTCTCTTTCGCAAAGGAAATCTCTCTCTGTGTTGTCTGGGTGAGTGCGGCATTCAGAGCAGTCCGGAGGGCTGTAATCTGCTGCGATTAAGTTACAGACGGTCTGACAAAATATGGTGCCTCAGCTCTCTTCAGCCGAGCCTCAAGCATACGCTGCTACTCTCTCTTCTGCCGCTTCTGAGTCACCGAGTAAGAAATAATCAAACCCCTTGGCAGTCTCCCAGAGCACCGTCGATTACTGGTCGTACACAAGTTAATGTTCCAAAAACATTCAAGTTCCCCCGAAAAATACTCAATGAATTTGCTATTCTTCAGGAGGAAAGGATCCACGTGCCAGTGCCGTGAGCCCGTCCCATCGCCACCATCCTTGATCTCCATGTACACTGCCACATGATCAGAAATGGCTACGTTCCCAATTCTATAGGACAGCACTGAATTTAAAAAGACCAATGGGGCATACAACATGTCAATCCTAGTATAGCATTTATGTGGGTTAGAAAGAAAGGTGAAGTCCCCATCTTCAGGGTGAAGGCATCTTACACATCCACCAACCCAGCTACCTGTTCAGGTCCACCAGCTGCCTGGGTGGTGGGGAAATACCCACGAGACCCCTCGACATCCTATCCACCTCGGGGTCTATACGTCAAGGAAAGTCTCCCCTTAATTGTATGACCTTGTGAGCGCATCTAAGTGAAATTTGAGGGGGGTGTGCTGGGGGCAATATTTTTCAAGGTCAAGTATTCCTCTCGATGTATTAAAGCTTTAAGGATCAGAGACCACCCACATTCATTCTTAATTTGGTCAAACAACTGAAGTAGAAGGTTCTTATGAATGAGTATAGCTACTCCTCTAGTTGTTGAATTAAAGGATAAAAATCACCCCTCTGAACCTTCCCTGCTGGAACGTTAAATGCTCCTTATCGGTGAGATGTGTTTCCTGCAGCAAGGCGACATCAGCCATTTCATTTTCTTCTATATTTTTTCTCTTAATCGATGAATGGCTCCCTTTAACATTCCAGGTGCACCATTTAAATAAGCGGTTAGCCGTAACCATCTGAAGCAGCCCATGACCCACTGGGAGAAGAAACCCATTTATAGCGCGCTGAGTAAAAGCTGTAAACAGTTCGTATAAACATGAAAATATAACGACAAAAACAACCAAATCAAAACCTCTAACAACTACTTCTACAATGAACCAACATGGAACACAAATAAGCAGAGACTTTCCCCCTTGCCCACAGGGGACGCTCATACAAACCACTAATCCCCCATGGCTCCTCCTAGCTGAAGCCGCTCCCAACCCAGACAAAACAAAGTTAAAAAACGTTACACTGGTCTTACAACAATAAAATTCAAAGAAGGCATTCAACCCCATCCCATCCATACCTTCACCCGAGGCAGTCCTGGTGAAACAAAATGTAACCACCCCACCTCCCCAACCCCCTTTCCTATCCCATACTAAGAGAGAGAAACGAAAAGCAAATGATCGAAAAAACAAAGGATAATGGGAGGGGAGGAAGAAAGGAGGAGAGAGAAAAAGGAAAAATGGGACCTCCACATACTAAAAAAAAAACCCAAAATGAGGTAAACCAGGAAAACCCCAGAGAAAACGAAGGGAACACATTTGTCCATATTATTTGAACCAGCCAGTCTATTTTAATGTGTACAGGAAGTCCGTTGCCTTTTCTACTGAGTGAAAATTAAACACAGACCCTCCATGGCTGAAACGTAATGTTGCTTGATATCTTACCAAGTACAGTATATTCAAATCCCTCGGCCTCCCTTTTGCCTTACCAAAGGCTTGCCTCTTGCGGATCACAGCCGTAGAAAGGTCTTAGATCCTTCCGCAGAGCTCCAGAAGCTTCCAGCACCTGTTTTTCTATAACATGCTGGATTTGCACAGATTGCATGCAGTGTGGATGAGATTATATTTGTGTTCTGTACTGTTTCAAAGAATAAGAGGTGATGTGAGGGAAACTTAGAAAATTCACCCACAGCAGACTAACTAATACAACGGCATGGAGAAGTGCAGCAGGCAAAGTTAGGAGGAACCCAAGATGTTCGACAAAAACATCATACTGAACATAATAACCAGGGAAAAATTAGGACCCATTTCGAAACCAAGCGGGTAATCAGTATGTGAAACTGGGGAACATTGATAGACTGTGACATGAGAGCTTCATATCTATTTTAGTTAGGTTAAGGAAGATGCAGGTACAGAATTCAAGAAGATGGACTGGGAAGCTCTCGAACAGTTTGATATAAGATGCGAGTTGGGATTGATGGTTTTGGATTATGTAAAGTCCAGCTGAGTTGTATCGCAGGATTCTGTTGGAGACAAGAGAGAAAATGTCCTGACCTAAATGATTCAGTTGAATCTGACCACACAAGGGAGGTGCTAGAGGAGTGGAGAACAGCTATGTGGTCCCAAGTTACTGAGCGAGCAGTCCCACAGCGACCAATGCAGTGTATCAAATTATTTGTGGTATTCATAAATGATGTAAATGTGAATGTGGAGGGGGTGGTGGGGGGTGGGGGCTGAGCGTAATATGTAATTTCGTGTTTGACACAAAGATTGGCCAGGTGGTCGGCAGTGAGGAGGAAGGCCTTATGTTACAGGAAGATACCGGTAGAATGGTCAGATGGTCAGATCAATGACAACAAGGAATGGAACCCTGATAAAAATGAGGTGATGCACTTTGGAAGAAGGAACCAGACAGGGGAGAATTCAATGAATAGCAGAACACTAGGGAGGTCAGAGGGTTTTCTCCACACATCACTGAATGTAACTGGACAGTGTAATAGCCAGTTAAGAAATCACACGGGACTGTAGGCATAGCGTTTATTCATCGAGGCGACATAACATGAGTTAAACATGCCATTGGTTAGGCCACAGATAGAACTGTGGGCAGTTCTGGCAGCCACATTACAGCAAGTGTTTTGGTTTCTCAGTAACATCAGAAGCTATTGGGTCTCCACAGAGTTGGAAGCTTCAGTGGAAGTCTCCTGGCTGCAACTCTGTCTAAATTTTCACTTGATTTGATTTCCCTCCTCAATTGGATATCTGCATTTGAGAATCTATGTCTGATTTTTCCTTTTTGCCAAGTACATGTTTATGGGATATTACTGTATCAGAACACTTAATTATTAGAAGAGTCAAGGCCAACGCCTTCAAGTATTTTTGAGGAGCTCTGCTGTCGTCCATAACACGTGTCTCCTTCTCTTCCTGTGTAATTGGTTGGAGGCATTAAATGGGCTATCTCTACACTTCTCCAATAATGTCATTGAGCTGAATGACTTCCTCATATTCCTGTGAAGCTAGCATGAGGCGCTGAATATTCTCCTCGTTTTAACAGTGGAAACGTGCAGTGACCAGCAGCACTGTTACATGAATGTTACCGATACTTCCAACAACACAAGCCTGAATGTTGTCCAGGTCTTGCTGCACATGGACACAGACTAGTTCAGGAGCTGAAGGGACATTTTTTCTCCTGAATATTGTGTGATCTTCAGTGAACACCCCCACTTCTAATCTTATGGTGTGAGCAAGACATTTATGAAGCAGCTGAAGAAGTTTGTGCTGAGGAAGCTACCTTGAGGATCTTTTTGCGGACATATCCAGGACTGCATGGATTTATGTACATAAACCACAATCATTGTGCTTTATGCTTTAAATCACTCTAACCAGGGAAGTTTACAACTCATTCCCATTAAGTGCGATCCTGCTCAGGTTCCTTGAGACCGTCCTTAGTATAATAATGCCTTGATGTCAGGGCCGGTCACTCTTCCCTGAGCCCTTGTGTTCACGTCTTTTGCTCATATCAATAGGTCACAGTGTGGGGGCAGGGAGAGCTTTTTGACCAGTCAAAGTTGAGTGCTCTGACACGAATTGGACACGAAAGAGGATATTAGATCTTATTGTCGGAGAAGACCTGCTTGTGGGTGGGGCGGAGGGGGGTGGGTGGCTTTTGGATGAATGACATATCCCTGTTTGTGGCCTTCTCACGTTCTATTATTGGGAAGTAGAGGCTGTTATTTTCCGGAAAGCTCTGTCATTGAATATTACCAGATTGTCTGGACCATCTCTGGGTGAGGAATAGGGGCTGCATTCACAGTGAAACTGGGTCTACAACTTGACCAACAAACGAAGCACAAATTGCAGAAAGGGGAAGCTCGGTTCGGAGTGATGAAGACCCTCTTTCACACCACTGCCTGGTTTTTCCTATTACACTTTCCAAACCATCCCAAACTGGGTTTGACAGTTTTGAGCGGCTGAATGGTCTCCTCTGTTTCTGTGAAAGGAGTACGTAGCCTCTAATTGCTCCTGTATAGCAGGTTTGATGAGCTGAATGGAACACAGAAACAAGGAACTGAGGAGCAGGAGTGGGTCATTGGACATTTTGAGCCTTCTCTACCAGGGACAAAGATTGTGGCTGATAAAGTTATGGTCTTAGCTCCACTTCCCTGTCTGTGTGCTATTATCCAAGAATCACTTCTCTGTTCAATATTTAACTACCTCAGCGTTGAATAAATATAAACAAAGAGACATCTCAAACTTGTGGGGAAGAGAATTCCTACTTGAAATGCCTGTTTAGAATTTCTGCTCATCCCTCTTATAGAGTCATAAAGCATGTAAATGTGTAAGTGCTGACCAGATATCCCATTGTGATCGAGTCTGATTTGAGAGCATTTGTCTCATATTCCTCTAAACCTCCTTATTCAAATACCCATCAAGATGCCAGACTCCACCACTTCCTTTGGGAGATAATTCTATATGGATACCTCCCTCTGTATGAAAACATTGCGTCTAATTTCCCTCTAAAATATTTCCCCTTGTACCTTAAAAAGTGAATCCAGTCTGAAAAGCAATCCTCTACAACCTCTGTCTCCTATCTTCAATTTAATTTTGTATTCAATTGGCTTGGGTGCGCTGGTTCCCATGTAACCTAACCTTACTAACTTGCCTAATATGCAGAATCTTGTCGAACAACTTGTTCCAGTCTGTATGGAAAACATCTACAACACTGCCTTCATCAACCTGCTTTGTCATCTCTTTAACAAACTCAGTCAAATTCGTACAACACGATTTCTAATGAAAAGGCCAAGTGGATTATCCCCAGTCAACACTTGCATTTGAAAATGCATGCAATTGGCTATCCCTCAGAATCCCCTCCAACAACTCACCCACCACTGATGACAGGCTCACTGGTCCAGAGTTCCTTGTGTTGTTGGGTAACTGTTTTATTTTCTACTACAATTCTTCAATTGGTCACAGCAAATTATCGCTGTAACCAGGTTGATGATATGGCCAATGTTATAGGTCTCACATTGGGTCAGGATCATCCTCGGAAGAGGTCAGGTTGATTTCCTTCATTTGTTAAAATAACAAATTCATGACGAAAAAAACGTTCCTCAAATTATGATGGAAAGATGAATGTCAAACTGAATAGAAATTTTAAAAATATGTAATTGATATTTCCATTTCTGAAAATACTGAGGAGCACAAACATGTACCATAGACCGTAAATAATTATGATGGACCGTAATTATTTATGACCGTAAATAATTAGAGCAGAGTAAAATGCCATTTGGCCCATCCAGTCTACTGAGCTATTGATCATGGCTGACATGCTTTTCAAGCCAATTCTCCTGCCTTCTCACAACAAGCCTTGATCCCATCATTAAGCATAACTTATCTCGTTATATCCTAAAGATGCTAATGTGTCTGTGTATCCGTGTGGGTCTGTGTGCATGTATTGTCTCTGTGTGTTACCCAGTGTTCTGCCCTGTGCTCCATGTTGGAGAGTGGGGTTTTAGGAGTTTCGAGGCACATCTTTGTAACTTGGTCTGTGCCTATCCATTGAATGCCTGTGTTAATCATTCTCTGCAGCTCATGTGCTCATTAACATGAGGAATCCCCACAAGTTAGTGATTCAGATCAGTCTTCTCACTTGCATTTCACTGACATTTGACTTAACTCTAGTACATTCGTGAAAGTGCTGGGATGGTTTCCTGGAGGCTATGTATTAAACTGCTGTGGAAATTCAGGAAGACCAGAGGCTTTGGTGACCCAACTCTGGATGAAGCATGGCGACTGTAGTTACGGTATCTGGATCTGCAAAATGACCAACAAATGGAGCAGAGGCTGCAGAGAGGGGAATCTCTGTAAAATGGAATGAGAGAATTGCAATCAGATCAGTCATGATTTTGAAGAATGTTGGAGCAGAATTCAATGGCTCGCTCAAACAACTTATTCAGATATTTCTTTTAGTAACACGCCGATTTCCCTTTTGTCCCAGTGCCCCAGACGGGTGGGTAGTGAGTCACCTCCTCCTGTTCCTGGGAAACAGAAATCTGGGGCCTCACTAGCCTCCATGTTTCGCTGTATCCCAGTCTCGAGCAGTTGAGTGACTACCTCCTGTTCCTGTGTCCCAATCTCGAACAGTTGAAAGACTGTCTCCTGTCCCTGTGTCCCAGAATCGAGCAGTTGAGTGACTACCTCTTGTTTCTCCCTGTTCCTGAGCAGCAGATTGAATGTTCTGAATGATGTCACAAGGTTAAGAAAGGACTTGATAACAGGGAATTTCAAACTTGGAGCAGCATTACACAAAGGAATCTAGAAACTTCTCCACCAAACATTTTATGCAGCCCGTCTGTTATTTTATTCCTGCCTCCTTTTATAAACAGGGTGAAACATATACAACAGTGCAGTTTTCTTACAATACTCCCACAAACAGGGAAGACAGATTAAAAAGAGTAAAAGATTTATAGTCTATCCCTCAGCAACCCTCATCCATTCCATCCAAACCAAGGCTGCATAAATCTTTAAACCGTATATTGTAATGAATTTGTGGAGTAAATATCACACTTTAACACTACAGTCACTGACTACAGCCCTGCACCTCTCACCAAGATCTTCTTCAGAAAGCGCACGAGCTGACTGACCACGTGATGCCGATGCAGGATTCCTGTTCTCTCCAACATATTCCCCTCCCGGTTTGAAATTAATTTCCTTCTAAACGTAGACTACAAATCACACATTCAGGCTCAGTTTCAAGGCTTGCAGAGCGGATTATATTTCTGCTTTAGCTGAACACAATGAGGATGCATTTGGCAGACAGAGGAATCCTGAGGCTGGGATTTACTGTTCAGCTGGTGCCAGAGACGGACTCCCATAACAGTGAACGGGAGCTCGCTTTATAAAGAAAGGGGTCCAATTCACTAATTGTGTTGCAGCGAAATTGCGTTTCATAAACACACCTTTACTGGATAACTGCCTGCATATCAAATAGAGGATCAAAATTGATGGACCAACGCGATTACAATCGTTCCTATTTTATATGTTCCTATGTTTAAACATACTAAAGGTTACGACCACTGTGTGGGGAAAACTGAATTGAGGAGTTTTTCACCATGAACTAGAATGGAGGGTGCTCAGTGTGTTGAATGACCTACTCTTTTCCCGATGTTTTTATGCAGTCTGTGGGAGAGCTCTGTAAATCCTGCCACCGGCTCTCAGATGTGAGGAAGGAGGTCTCTGCAGGGTCAACACAGTAGTATTTCCCGTTCTCAAAATACTGAGGCTGGTGCTCGGTGATCTATACGGTTTTATCCTTTAAGACCTCAGAGCAGTTTGATACAATAGAGTGTTTTGATTGTCCGTTTCCGAGACCATTGAGGAGTGTTTCACATGTCTGTGTGTCTGGAGTCACGTTTAGGCCAGACCAGGAAAGCACGGGAGATTCACTTTCTGAAAGGACATTGAGGAAGGAAATTGGTGTTTACAATCGACATTGGCTCCAGGTTTTATTTTTATTTTATTTTATTTTTTATTCGATATTTTAGTAATTATAACGACCACCAGCTGCCACAGCATTAGTCTGGACTGGATTAGTAATCCAGTGACATTTCCACAACAACACCATCTCCACATGGGGACCACACTGAGCTGGTTACTTCTGTGCTGCTTGACACCTCTGTCAAAAAGAACTCCCACCAATGTGACTATCGCGACGGGACCAATGGCGTGGCAAATGGTCAGATTCTAGTTATTCCCTTGTTATGGAATTGGACATAGCTGAGTAATTTTCCAGATTGCCAGGGAGATGTCAGAGTTGGAGCTGGAATGAAACAGCTTCTCCAGGGGCACGGCTTGTTGTGCAGCACAAGTCTTCAGTCCTATTGCAGGAATGGAGTCAGGGCCCATTGCCTTTGTCGTATCTATTGTGTTCAGCTGTTTCTTCATGTCACATACAGCAAATCAGATCGATTAAAGACTGGCATCTGTGATTCTGCGGGCAGCATGGCGAGGGTGAGGTGGATCATCAACTCAACACTTCTGGCTGTGTACGATGCAGATAAAACAATCATGTCTTTTACACTGATGTACAGGGCTGTCCCGTGATATAGGATGGCGATATTTATGGTGTCCTCTCCTCCAGTGAGTTGCTTAATAGTCCATTGACATTTATGTCTGGATGTGACAGCACTGCACAACTTTGATCTGATCTGTTAGTTATGGGATCATTTTGCCCTCTGTATCAGATGTTAGTCCTGCTGTTGCGAATGTAACCAGTCAAAGGCGGTAGCTTTAATGGATTGTCATCAGGTTTAGGTACACATGGTTCTGACTCTATCATGTTCACCCAAACTCGTCGCTGAACCATAGGTCAGCTTGATGGTAATGGTAGGCTGAGGGATTATCCTGGGGAAAATGTTGCGTATTATTGTTGATTACAATTCTGCTGCTGCTGTGATTGTACCGCACCACATGAATGCCCACTTTGAGCTCCAATACGTTCAATTCAATTGTCCTGACTATCCCCCAGTTCACACCAAGAACCATTCATCCATCAGCCATGTACTCAGTGTCTTAACCTGTTTTCTGATGTGGTAATACTTCCATTTTCCTATTCTCATTCTGCTCTCCCTGGTGTCACGCCTGCAATTTGTTACTTTACTCAAACCCCTTAACGTTTGCACCTGAATCTTTTTCATTCACCCAATGCCATCTTCTGTGTTTGACGTGAATGTGTTCCCCTCTGTTTCTCTCCCTGACAATGATTAAGAGCTCTGCACTGTCAGAGATGCCAGCCTTATGTAGTTTCAGACCAAGAAATTTGTGTATCTTGCATTGTTAGTCTCTTCCCAGTGCACGGCGCTCTGTGTTGGACAGGGTGTTTGAGCAGCTTTAACACTCGTCTGTGGAACTTGTTCAAAAACAGAAATTGCTGACGAAACTCAGCAAGTCTGTCAGCATCTTGTAGAGTAATAGCAGAGTTAATCTTTCAGGGCCAGTGAACCTTCTACATTAGGTTAGATTATTTACAGTGTGGAAACAGGCCCTTCGGCCCAACAAGTCCACACTGACCCACCGAAGAACAACCCACCCAGACCCCATTCTCGTACATTTACCCTACACCTAACACTACTGGCAATTTAGCTCGGCCAATTCACCTAACTTGCACATTTTTGGACTGTGGGAGGAACCCTGAGCACCCGGAGGAAACCCACGCAGACACGGGAAGAATGTGCAAACTCCACACAGTCAGTCGCCTGAGGCGGGAATTGAACCCAGGTCTCTGGTGCTGTGAGGCAGCAGTGCTAACCACTGTGCCACCGTGCCACCCACAAAGCTCCCATTTTCTCCAGACATTTTTGCATTTTCATTTCCAGTATCCATAGTTATTTGTTTAATTGAAAATTTGTTCTCAGCCTATTCATTTCTAGAGAAACTCAACAGGCCTGGTATCATCTGCAGAGACAGAGGAACAGAGTTAGCGTTTCAACTCCAGTATGACACTTCTTCAGAACTGAAAAGGATTGAAAAATGATCTTTATAATTCATTGACAGATGTGGGGAGTGGGTTGACGGGTAAAAGAGGGTGTGGCAAAAGACAAACATGCTTTTCGTCGTGAAGAACGAGAAGATCATGTGAAGTAGCCTAATAATTAAAATGTGAATGGGGAAAAGGGTTCTCTGTATTGAGTGAACGATAAAGAAGATTCAACCACACAAGGTCGTAGGGAGGCCAGGAGGGAGAATGTCCAGAAACTGCAGAACAGTTATAATGGGGTCAGACTGTGAAGAATTGAAATTGTACATTTGCTCCTACAGTATGTAACGTACGAAAGTGTAAAGTGAGTTGTTACTCGAGCTTGGGTTGTGCTTCCTTGGAATATTGCAGCAGCCCAGGGCCGAAATGTTAGCATGAGAGCAAGGTAGGTTATTGAAATGGGAACCAATGGGAAGCAATGAGAAGGTCAAGATTATTTCCACAGACGGAGTGGGAGTGTTCTTCAAAGCAATCTGTTTGGTCTCACCAATATAGAGAGACTGCATTGTGAGCAGCAATGATAGGAGAGCAGATTGAAAGTTTACAAGAGAAATGCTGCTTCACCTGGAATGTATGTTTGGTGCCTTGGACACTGAGGAGGGAGGAGGTGAATGACAAGTGTTGTAATTTCTGCAATTGCATGGGAATATAGAATGGGGAAGTGGGGAAGTGTTCTGGGTGATGGAGGGGACAGAGAGGGAACGGTTCCTGCGAAATACTGACAATGGGCGGGAGGTGAAGATGTGTTTGATGGTGCTGTCCTGCTGGAGATGGTGGAAATGGCTTAAGATGATTATGTGAATGTGGATTCTAGTGCAGGAAGAAGTGTGGACAAAAAGGAATCTATCAATGTTCTGGGATAGAGGCGACGGATTGAGGGCAACACCGTGGAGGATGGGACAGTGACAGCTGAAGGCCCTGGCCACCAGAGGTAGGGGATTTCTGGTTTGAAGGAAAATGAGGTCACATTAGACGCAGGTCACAGGAATGTGGCATCATCAAACAGAAATAACAGAGATGAAGAAAGTTGGAGAATGGAGTCAGCCTCCGCTGATGATGTGTTCAGCCACATGCATGGGTTGGTACCTGGGACTTCGATGTTGTGGCTATTACGGAGACATGGCTAGATCAGGGACAGGATTGGCTGTTGCAGGTTCCAGGGTTTAAATGTTTTAGTAGGGTCAGAGGTGGGGGTAAAAGAGGGGGGGGTGTGGCTTTGCTTGTCAAAGATAGTATTACAGCGGTGGAAAGGAAGATGGATGAAGATTTGCCATCTGAGGTAGTTTGGGTTGAGGTTAGGAATAGGAGAGGTGAGGTCACCCTGTTAGGAGTCTTTTACAGGCCTCCTAATAGTCCTAGAATCGTTGAAGAAAGGATTGCGAAGATGATTCAGGAGAAGAGTGACAGTAATAGGGTGATTGTTATGGGAGACTTTAACTTTCCTGATATTGATTGGGAAAGCTATAGCTCAAGTTCGTTAGATGGGTCAGTGTTTGTGCAATGTGTGCAGGAGAGTTTCCTGACACAATATGTAGATAAGCCAACAAGAGGTGAGGCCATACTGGATTTGGTTCTGGGTAACGAACCAGGCCAGGTATTAGAACTAGAGGTAGGTGAGCACTTTGGGGACAGTGACCACAATTCGGTGATTTTTACTCTAGTGATGGAGAGGGATAAGTGTGTACTACAGGGCAAGAGTTATAGCTGGGGGCAGGGAAATTATGATGCGTTGAGGCATGACTTAGGATGTGTGGAATGGAAAAGTAGATTCCAAGGCAAGAGCGTAATTGATATGTGGAACTTGTTCAAGGAGCAACTATTGAGTGTCCTTGATAAGTACGTACCTATCAGGCAGGGAGGAAAGGGTCATGTGAAGGAGCCGTGGTTTAATAAGGAGTTGGAATCCCTTGTTAAATGGAAGAGGGCGGCCTTTGTAAAGATGAGGCGTGAAGGTTCAATAGGGGCAATTGAGAGTTATAAGGTAGCCCGGAAGGACCTGAAGAGAGAGCTAAGAGCAGCAAGGAGGGGACATGAAAGGTCCTTAGTTGGTAGGATTAGGGAAAACCCTAAGGCTTTCTATAGGTATGTTAGGAATAAAAGAATGACTAGGGAAGGAATAGGTCCAATCAAGGATAGTAATGGGAAGTTGCGTGTGGAGGCTGAAGAGATTGGGGAGGCGCTGAATGAATACTTTTCGTCAGTATTCACTCAGGAACAGGACATTGTTGTCGATATGAATACTGAGGCACGAATAAGTAGAATGGATGGCTTTGAGATATGTAGAGAAGAGGTGTTGGAAATTCTGGCAAGGGTGAAAATAGATAAGTCCCCTGGGCCTGATTGCATTTATCCTAGGATTCTCTGGGAAGCAAGGGAGGAGATTGCAGAGCCATTGGCCTTGATTTTTGTGTCCTCTTTGTCTACAGGAGTAGTGCCAGAGGACTGGAGGCTAGCAAACGTGGTTCCCTTGTTCAAGAAGGGGAGTAGGGATAATCCTAGTAACTATAGGCCAGTGAGTCTCACTTCTGTTGTGGGCAAAGTCTTAGAGAGAATTATAAGGGATAGGATTTATGCACATCTGGATAAGAATGATGTGATCAAGGATAGTCAGCATGGTTTTGTGAAGGGCAGGTCGTGCCTCACAAACCTTATTGAATTCTTTGAGAAGGTGACGAAGGAGGTAGATGAGGGGAAAGCGGTAGATGTAGTATATATGGATTTTAGTAAGGCGTTTGATAAGGTCCCCCATGGTAGGCTACTGCAGAAAATACAGAGATATGGCATTGAGGGTGAGTTGGAGGTTTGGATTAGGAATTGGCTCTCTGGAAGAAGACAGAGGGTAGTAGTTGATGGCAAAGATTCATCTTGGAGTGCCGTCACTAGTGGTGTTCCGCAAGGATCTGTTTTGGGACCATTGCTGTTTGTCATTTTTATAAATGACCTGGAGGAGGGGTTAGAAGGTTGGGTGAGCAAGTTTGCGGATGATACGAAGGTCGGAGGAGTTGTAGACAGTGAGGAAGGATATGGCAGGTTACAGCGGGATATAGAGAAGCTGCAGAGCTGGGCAGAAAGGTGGCAAATGGAGTTCAATGTAGCTAAGTGTGAGGTGATTCACTTTGGTAAGAGTAATAAAAAGATGGATTACTGGGCTAATGGTAGACTACTTGGTAGTGTGGAAGAGCAGAGGGATCTTGGTGTCCTAGTACACAGATCTCTGAAAGTTGCCACCCAGGTAAATAGTGCAGTGAAGAAGGCATATGGCGTACTGGCTTTTATTGGTAGAGGAATTGAGTTCCGGAGTCCTGAGGTCGTGCTGCAGTTGTATAAGACTCTGGTGCGGCCGCTTCTGGAATATTGTGTGCAGTTTTGGTCGCCATACTATAGGAAGGATGTGGAGGCACTGGAACGGGTGCAGAGGAGGTTTACCAGGATGTTGCCTGGTATGGTAGGAAGATCCTATGAGGAAAGGCTGAGGCACTTGGGGTTGTTTTCTTTGGAGAAAAGAAGGTTTAGGGGTGATTTGATAGAGGTGTACAAGATGATTAGGGGGTTAGATAGGGTTGACAGTGAGAACCTTTTTCCGCGTATGGAGTCAGCTATTACAAGGGGGCATAGCTTTAAATTAAGGGGGGGTAGATATAGGACTGATGTTAGGGGTAGGTTCTTCACTCAGCGAGTCGTAAGATCATGGAATGCCCTGCCAGTAGCAGTAGTGGACTCTCCCACTTTATGGGTATTTAAGCAGGCATTGGATAGGTATATGGAGGATAGTGGGTTAGTGTAGGTTAGGTGGGCTTTGATCGGCGCAACATCGAGGGCCGAAGGGCCTGTACTGCGCTGTATTGTTCTATGTTCTATGTTCTATGTTCTATGCAGAAGTTCCCCCTGAATGATTGAAAAGAACCAGGTATCTAAATTGAGGATTTCTGGCTCACATCTGGCCTGAAGCGGAACGGGAAAATAAACCCAGAGGAAGTTCAGTGAGTATACGTGAGCAGACATTCAAGCAGATATCCCATCCGCTCAGTAATTATTGTTTCTGTTCAAAATGAAGAATTCGGTAAGCAGATAAACCACCCATGGTTGACAAAAGCTCTCAAGGATACTATTGATGAGCATTAGTGGAGGTCCAGATTTATAATGTTTATTTCAGGGACCGTAAGCTGATGTTAGGCATGAATTTCAGCTGTGCTTCCTGATTTACCTGGCAGAAAACCCTGCCATTGCTGCTCCATCCTCTTCCCTGCTCCTCTTCCCTTCCTGATTCCAGGTTCTTCCTCTCAAATTACAGAGTACATTCTCTCACATTATGGTCCCCAACCCATTTCACCTGATACTCTTTGATCAAGTCTACCTACTCTGCTGTCGCATCAAGCTGCGTTTTGTGCTGCCACTTTGCTCTGGTCTCAGTGTGGCTCGACCTCTCCATTTATGCTGCTTTACTCCTCCCACTCACATCTCACTCCGGAAAGTTTCATTCTTGGAATAAACATTATTGAAAACACATCTCCCCCTTTGCACTTAATTCACACTGTGATCCAAATTTCAAAACGCATACTCAGCCTTCATCTCACTCTGCTAAAGGTCGACGCTGACTGTGTGGTACAAGAATTCCCCTTCTTATATGGTTCAGGCCAGAGATGCGCTTTCACACGGTTTGGACAAAGCAATTCAGGTGTTTGACCTCTTATTGGTTGTCGTAAGAGTTTCATGCTTCCTTCGTATTGTAACATGGAGAAAAACAAATCACAGTAGGAAGCTTGGGCTTAGTGTTATTTACCTGTCATTTGAATACTGTCTCAGATTTGCAGTTCTTATCTTGAAATGCTTGTTCGTGAAGTTAGTGTCAGATAGCGCGTAGGAGGTTGAGGGATGACATTGTAAAAGTTTATAATATCATGAGAGGTTTGAATTGAGTGACCAGCCAAGGTCTTTCCCAAGTGATGGGGGAGTTCAACCATAGAAGGAATAGGTTTAAGGTGAAAGAGGGAAGATTTGAAATGGACGAAGGATCAATGTTTTCACACAGAGGGTGATGTGTGTACATGGAATGGGCTGTCAGAGGATGAGTTGGAGATGCAATTACAGCTACAACATTTAAAACTCATTAGGACAAACAAATAAATGGGAAACGCTTAGAGGCATATGGACAAAATGTAATCAGATGGGATTGGTTCAGTTTGAAAATCCTAGTCAGCATGGACAAGTTGGGCCAAAGGGTATGTTTGTGCGCTATATGACTGCATCAATCTAGAAAGCGAGGAAAAGGGGAGAATAGACAACATGTAGTTAATTGGCAAGAAATACAAAAACAAGCAGCACGAGCTTTTCCGAGCAGATAAAAAAAGTTCAAGATGAGTGTGTGACCTTAGGTGAAATTATATAGGAAAGTATACTGAGGATAATTGGAGGGTGTGACTGAAGAATTGGCTACAGGGAGCAGACAGACAAGTTACACCCATATTTTACATCTTTCCTCACAGGGGAAGGTACAGTAAGTATATGAATGATGTAAACAAAATGGTAATAGGAGGGAAGTTCTTGAAACATCTCGAACAAAAGAAACAACGATTTTTCTAACAGATTAAGAGTAGACTAAGAGTAGACAGGCCAGCAGTAATTCATATCTGGTTTTAAAAGAAATGGTCACAGTCTTGGGATCATGGCGCCCTCTCTATCAGATGTTAGTTCTGCTGTTTGTTAATGTAAGCAGTAAGTGTGGTAGCTTGAATGGGTTGTCCTCAGGTTTAGGTACACATGGTTCTGAGCGTGGCATGTTCACCCACACTCATCACTGAACCGGAGATCGGTTTTATGGTAATGGTAGACTGAGAGATTATATTGTGGTTGAATATAATTCTACTACTGCTGCTGCTACTACAGCTGCTATGATTTGCAGCATCACATGAATGCCCAGTTTGAGCCGCAATATCTGCAATACAATTCTGCTGCCTGTGCTCAATTCGCACGGGGACCCGGTCACCCTTCTCCCCTGTACACAGTGCCTTATCCCAGTTTCTGATGTGGGAACACTTTCTTTTTGAAAAATTCTCATCCTGTTAGGGTATCTTTATGATGCCATGCCTCCAATTTTTCGCATTCCTCAAAAGCATTTAACGTTTTCACCTGAATCTCTTCCCCTCCGGTAATGCCATCTTCTCTTTAAAGTGAATGTGTTTCCTCTGTTTCTCTCCATGACCATGATTAAGAGCTCTGTAGTGTCGGTGATGACAGCCTTATGTAGTTTCAGAACAAATGAATTTGTATACCTTGCGTGATCATTCACTTCCCGGTGTATGGCGCTCCATGTTGGTCAGGGCGTGTGAGCAGCTTTGACACACATGTTTGAAACTTGCTCAACAACAGAAATTGGTGAAGCCACTGACAAGTCTGACAGCATCTGTGGTGTGAAAGCAGAGTTAATCTTTCGCGTTCTGTGACTGTTCCTCAAAGCACCCAGGAAGTCCAACATTTTTTGTTTTTGTTTCAGATTTCCTGTATCCAATGATCTTTGCTATATTGAAAAAGTGTTTTGTAACTTTTCATTTTTGAAGGAACTCAGGGGTCTGGCAACATCTCAGAGACATAGAAACAATGTTAGTGATTCAAGTCCACTGTAAATCTTCTTCAGAATTGCAAATGATTGGAAAGTGAGTTTTTTAGAATCTTGGCAGAGGTGGGAAAGAGTGTTTGGAGGCCCAGTGTAAAAGACAAATGGGCTTTAAATTGTGGTGAAAGAGACACAGTTATGTAATGGGTGTAAATTAATGTGTAAATATTAGAAATTGATTTCTTCTGTTGAATGCAACATAAAAAAGACACGAACTTAGGGAGCACAGGAGGGAGTGTGTACAGAAAATGGAGAAGAGCCATAGTGGGTGCAGGATGTGAAGTTATGGAATTGAATATTAACTCCTATAGACTGTAATGCACCAAAGTGTAAAGTGAGGTGTTACTCGAGCTTGGGTTGTGCTTCATTGGCCATACTGAATTACCGATTGTGTTCATGGGATAGGTTCGCATACTCTTTGGGTTGTGTTCATGGGATAGGTTCGCATATTCTTTGGAGGGTCAGTATAAACCTGTTAGGCTGAAGGGCCTGTTTTCACACTGTAGGGATTCTAAGAAAATGCATTTTTTAGAATCCCTACAGTGTGAAAACAGGCCCTTCAGCTCAACAGGTTTATACTGACCGTCCAAAGAATATGCGAATCTATCCATTCTCTACCCAAATACTATACATAGACCATTGACTATTGCACCTAACATCAACATCCCTGAACACAATCGGCAATTCAGCATGGCCAGTTCACCTAACCTGCACAAATGTGAACTGTGACACGAAACTAGAACACCCAGAGGAAATCGAACCCAGTTACCTGATGTTGTGAGGCAGCAGTGCAAACCACTGAGCCACCGTGCTCCGAAATATTATAAGACCACAAGTCTATACGAGCAGAAATGAAGCCATTCGGACCATAAAGTCTGCTCCGCCATTCGATCTCGAATGATAGATTTTCAACCCCATTTTCCTGTTTACTCTCAGTAATCTTTGATCCCCTTGTCAATCAAACCTTATCTGAGTCTGTTTTAAATATACTAAACGGAACATAGAACATAGAACAGTACAGTACAGAACAGGCCCTTTGGGCCACGATGTTGTCCCGAGGTTTAATCCTAATGTAAAATTCGGTAATTTAACCTATGCACCCCTCAGCTCACTGCTATCCATGTACATGATCAACAGTCGTTTAAATGTCCCCAATGACTTTGCTTCCACCACCAGAGCTGGCAACGTATTCCGTGCATTCACAAATCTATGCATAAAGAACCTACCTCTGACGTCTCCCTTTGACCTTCCTCCTAAAATCTTCAAACTCTGACTTCTCTTACTAGTCAATCCTGCCCTGGGGCAAAGTCTCCCGGTATTGACTCTAGCCATTCCTCTCATTATTTTGTACACCTCGATCAGCTCTCCTCTCTCCTCCTTCTCTCCAGAAAGAAAGATCCAAGCTTGTTCAACCTTTCTTCATAAAGCAAGCCCTCCAAGCCAGGCAGCATCCTGGTAAACTTTCTTTGCACTCTCTCCAAAGCCTCTGTATCTTTCCTATAGTAGGGCGTCCACAACTGGACACAATATTCCAAGTGTGGTCGCACCAGGACTTGCAGAGCAGCAGCAAAACCTCACGGCTCTTAAGCTCAACCCCCCTATTAATGAAAGCCAAAACACCATATGCTTTCTTGACACCCCATCCACTTGGGTGGCAACTTTGAGGGATCTATGCACTTGTGCACCCAGATAACTCTGTTCCTCCACACTGCCAAGAATCCTGTATTTATTGCTATATTCAGGATTCGAATTTAACCTTCCAAAATGCATCACTTTACATTTATCCAGGTTGAACTCCATCAGCCAATTCTCAGCCCAGCTCTGCATCCTGTCTATGTCGCGCTGCAGCCTACAGTAGCCCTCTATACTATCGACGTCACCTCCAACCTTTGTGTCATCAGCAAAGTTACTAACCCACACCATAACCTCCTCATCCAAGTCATTTATAAATACTACAAAGAGCAGAGGCCCAAGAACACAGCCCTGCGGGATCCCTCTGAACACTGCCCTCCAAGCAGAATACTTTCCATCTACAACCACTGTCTGTCTTCCGCCAACCAGCCAATTCTGAATTCAGATAGCCAAATCTCCATGTATCCCATACTTCCTGACTTTATGAATGATCCTCCCATGGGGAACCCTATCAAATACCTTGCTGAAGTCCATATGCACCACATCCACTACTCGACTGTCATTGACTTGTCTTGACATCTCCTCAAAGAAATCAAAAAGATTTGTGAGGCATGACCTGCCCCTCATGAAGCCATGCTGATTGCCTTTAATCACACAATGCTTTGTCAAATAGTCATAAATCCTATCCCTTAGATTTTTTTTCAAACTTTGCTGACCGCAGACGTAAGACTGACTGGTCTCTAATTGCCAGGGATTTCCCTATTACCCTTCTTGAAATAAGGAACAACATTCGCCTCCTTCCAATCCTCTGGTCCGACTCCTGTGAAGAGTGAGGAGGCAAATATCCTCATCATCAGCTTAGCAACCTCCTTTCTTGCTTCCCGGAGCAGTCTCGGATAAATCTGGTCTGGCCCGAGGGACGTATCCATCTTAATGTTTTCCAAAATTGCTAGCACATCAACTTAATCAATATTGATCTGGTCAAGACTGATCTGGCCCAGCTCCTCTAAGTTTCATTTACAACAAGTTCCCATTCCTTGGTGAAAAGCGAATCAAAAAACTCATTTAGGGCTTCCCCTATCTGCTCAGACTCCACGCATAAGTTCCCTACGCTAATCCTGGTTGGCCCTACCGTCTCCCTAATCATTCTTTTATTCATCACATATGAGTAAAATGCCTTTGGATTCTCCGTAATCCTTCTTGCCAAGCCTTTTTCGTGCCCCATCATGGCTTGCCTCAGTCCTTTTCTGATCTCCTTTCGAGCAAGCCTGTAAACCTCTAAAGCTGTGCTAGATCCTTGCTTCCTCCATCTTCCGTAAGCTGCCTTCTTCCTTTTCACGAGACGTTCCTCTGTTCTCGTTATCCAAGTTTCCTTGATCTTACCCCTTCTTACCTGTCTCAGAGGGACAAATTTGTGTATCACTCACAACAACTGCTCCTTAAACATTCTCCACATGTTTGCTGTGCCCTTTCTGTGGGGCAATTGCTCCCAGTCTGTCCTTCCCAATTCCTGTCTGATAGCATCCTAATTTCCTTTTCCACAATTAAATATCTTCCCTCGGAAACTGCTCCTTTCACTCTCGCAGACTATGCTACATGTGAGGCAGTTGTGATCACTTTCACCAAAGTGCTCTTTCACCGTGAGTTCTGACACCTGTCCTGTCTCGTTGCCGAGCACCAAATCCAAAATAGCCTCTCCCCTTGTTGGTCTGTCTCCATACTGAGCAAGGAAACTCTCTTGAGCACACCTGACAAAACCAGATTCATCCACATCATCTGCACTGAGGAGGTTCCAGTCGATATTGGAAAAGTTGAAATCACTCATAACAATAATCCTGCTACTTTTGCATTTTTCCAGAATCTGCCCGCCTACGAGATCTTCAATCTCTCTACTGCTATTAGGTGGTTTGTAGAAAACCCCAAATTTGGTGAATGTTCCCTTGCTAATCCTAACTTCCACCCATACTGACTCAGTAGACAAACCTTCCTCAACAACCTTCATTGCTGTCGCTGTGACGCACTCTTTGATTAGCAACTCTATACCCCCTCCTCATTTTCCACCCACCCTATTCTTTTTTACATTAGATTACATTACTTGCAGTGTGGAAACAGGCCCTTGCGCCCAACAAGTCCACACCAACCCTCCATAGACCAACCCACCCAAAACCATTCCCCTACATTTATCCCTTCAATGAACACTACGGGCAATTTAGTATAGCCGATTCACCTAATCTGCACATCTTTGGATCATGGGAGGAAACCCACGACGGAAATTTACAAACTTCGCACAGTTAGATCCCTGACGTGGGAATTGAACCCGGGTCTCTGGCATTGTGAGGCAGCAGTGCAAACCATTGTGCCACCATGCTGCCCCGAAACATTTTTAAGCGTTCTAAACCCTGGAACATCAAGCAACCATCCCTGCCCCAGTGAAACCTTAGTCTCCGTTATGGCCACTGCATCGTAGCCCCAAGTACTGATTCATGCTCTAAGTTCATCACTCCGATTTCGGACATTCCTCGCATTAAAACAGACGCACTTTAACTGATCCCTTTGTTTCATCGCGTGAGAAACCTTCCTGATAGATTCAACATATCCTGTCACTGTCCCGTCTGCAACTAACCCCCTCTCAGACATGCGGTCTTATTCCTACACCCCTGCTAAACTCGTTTAAACCGGCGAGAATCACACGAGCAAACCTCCCAAACTGGCCATTTGTGCCCCTCCAGTTCAGGTGCAACCCGTCCTTCATGTACAGGTCCCACCTTACCCAAAAGATATCCCGATGGTCTAGGTATCTAAAGCCCTCCCTCCTGCACCAGCCCCGCAGCCACGTGTGAAGGTGCATTCTCCGACTGTTCCTCATCTCACTAGCTCGTGGCACTGGTAGCAAACCTGAGATCACTACTCTACTCGTCCTACTCTTCAGCTTCCAAACTAACTCTCTGGAGTCACTTTTCAGATCCCCAGTCACTTTCCTGGCAAGATCGTTGATGCCAAATGATCTGGTTTCCACAGCCTTCTGTAGTAAGACATTCCACAATGTCACTACTCTCTGACTAAAGACGTTTCATCTTATCTCTGTTCTGATGGGTTTTCCCTTTGCTCTAAGCCTGTGTCCTCCTGTGCAAACGTCCTCACAATTCTGTCTGTATCCAGGTAATTCAGTATTCTGTACGTTTCAATTTGGATCCCCCCTCATCCTTCTAATCTCCATCGAGTATAAACCCAGAGTCCTCCAACGTTCCTCGTGTTAAGTTTTTCATTTCTGGTGAACCTTCTCTTGACACACACCAAGGCTAATCCGTCCTTCTTGATGTATGAGGCACAAAATACTGGAAATGTGGTCTGACCAGAGCCTTAGAAAGCCTCAGAATCCCCACCATTATATCCTACTCCTCTCGAGTTGAATGACAACATTGTATCTGTCTTCTTAACTACTGACTCAACCTGTAAGTTTATGTAAGGGGAATCCTGCGCTTGGAATCCCAAGTCACTTTGTTACTCAGATTTCTGATTTTTTTCCCATTTAGTAAATAGTCCATGCCTGTATTCTTCATACCAAAGTGCATGACCTCACACTGCCCCACATTGTATTCCATCTGCTACTCCTTTTCCCACTCTCTTAAACAGTTGAATTCTTTCTGCAGGCTCCCTGCCTCCTCAATACTATATGCCTGACCACCTATCTTTGCATCATCTGAAAACGTAGCCAGAATGCCTTCTGTCCCACCACTCAGATCATTAACCGATAAGGTGAAATGTTGTGGTTCCAACCTTTGCTCTTGTGGAACACTGGTAGTCACCGGCTGCTATCCTGACAGGGACAATTTCATCCTCACTATGCCTCCTGCCAGACAGCCAACCTTTTATCCATGCTCGTACCTGGCCTCTGACACCATGGGTCCTTATCTTACTCTGCAGCCTCCTGTGCGGTACCATATCAGAGGCCTTCTGGAAGTTCAGATAGGTAACTTTCTCTGATTCAATGCGTCGTTATCTCCTCAAAGAATTCTCATTATCCTGACAGAAATGTAGGTTATTGAAATGGGGAGCAATCAGAAGGAAAGGGTCATTCCTACAGATAAAGTGGAGACGTTCCTCAAAGCAGTTTCTGTTTGGCTCGCTAATGTAAAGGAGACTGCACTGTGAGCAGCAATGACACGAGACTGGATTGAAAGAGTACAACTGAAATACTAATTTACCTTAAAGGAGTGTTTAGGGTCTTGGACAGTGAGGAGGGAAGAGGTGAATGGTCAAATGTTGCAGCTTCTGCATTTACATGGGAATGTGCCATGGGGTTGTGAGGAAATGTTCGGGGTGATGGAGCGTGCCACAGAAGGAATACTCTCTGTGAAATACTGAAAGTGGATGGGAGTGGAAAATATGTTTGATAGTGCTGTCCTGCTGGAGGTGGTGGAAGTGGCGGAGGATGATTCTGTAAATACAGCTTCTAGTGCAGTTGGAAGTGAGGGCAAGGGGAGATCTATCATTGTTCTCTGAAGGAGGGGATGGAGTGAGGGCAGAAGTGAGGGAGACGGGACAGTCACAGCTGAAGGCTCAGTCCATCAGAGTGAGGGCATTTCTAGTTTGAGAGTAAAGGATGTCATGTAGGAATCTTCCCACTGGAATGTGACATCATTGAACAGAAATCACAGAGCCAGAAAAACTGACAGAATGGAGTCACTCTCCATGTGTTCAGCCTCATCTGTAGGTTCCCCCTGAATGACTTAAAAGAGCCAGGCATTTCAAATGCAGATTTATGTAATATATCTGGTCAAATACGGAGTGTGGAAATAGACACAGGTGAAGGTCAGCAGATGTGTGGGGGGTGGGGGAACATTTAAGCAGGTACTGCTTATTAACGCTCAGCTATTATTGACTCTGGTCAAAAAGAAGATGATATGAAGATGTGAAGATGAACCACCCATGATGCACAAAGGCTGTGAAGGACACTAATCAATCACAAACTAAAGAATTCAAATTGGTGAGTTCTTGCTTTGGCCACATTTGGGAAGTTTGCTTTTGGAACCAGAAGCAGATTGTACAAAACAATATACAAAGAAAAATATTCCAAAACTGGTAAGAAATATGAAAAAAAAACTAACCACAAGAGTTTTCCCATATCGAATAAAAAACGTTCATGATGTGTGTGTGACCCTTAGAAGAAAGGCAGGAATGAATATGTGGGACACCTGGAGGATGTGGCTGGGGAACTGGTTTCAGGGAACAGGCAGAGAATTTAAAACAGTATTTTACATCGTTCCTCACAGGGGAAGGCACAAAGTGTTTCAATATTATAAACAAAATTGTAGTCAGATGAAAGTTTTGCACTGTCTCTAACAAAGTAAACAAGGCTTTTCTCAAACAGAAAAGACCAAGGGTAAACAGCTCATCAGTAATTCATAGCTTGTTTTTATAGAAGTGGTTACAGAGTGACTGGTAGCACTGTGTGAAATATTCCATAACTCTCGGGATTACAGGAGTGTTGCAGTGATATAGTTCTCAGAGTGTGTCAGGGTCAGTGTTAGGAACAAGTCAAGCAGATTTCTTTAATCTGCTGAAACAACACGTTTATGACCAAAACAAATGTCCTCAAACAATGATGGAAAGGGGAATGACGAGAGGATATTGCAAATATGTACATTGATATTTTGCTGAGAAACACACACAGTCACACACACGCACACGCGCACACACGCACGCACGCGCATACACACGGATTGTCAATAATAAACTGAAAAGCGAAATATCTGCAAAGTTAACTTGAAAGAACATTGTCCAAATATGATATGAACTCATGACCAAAGGAAAAATGAGAGTTTGACCCAAATGCTGTTCTATTTGTAGAGTCATCACGTCCTACAGCATGGGTAGAGGCAGAGAGTCCCTTTGGCCCAAACTCGTCCATGCTGACCCAAATATCCAACCACACTAACCCCATTTCCCAGCACTTGCCCCTTAGCATTCTCGACCTTTCCTGTCCATGATACTGCCCAAATGCCGTTTAAATATCGTTAATATAAATGCTGCAACCACGTCCGTTGGCAGCTCATTCCTTTTGTGTACCACTCTTTACGTAAAACAGTTTCCATCAGTTTCCCTTTTAGTCATTCCCCTCTCACCTTAAATTGATGCCCTCTCCTCCTCGATTCCCCAACTCTCAGAAAAAAAGGTTGGATCTATCCTATCCATGTAAACTTCTATAAGATCCCTCTCATTCTCCTATTCTCCAAAGAAAAAAGTCCTCGCTTGTCCAACCTCTCCCTACAATTCATACTGTTGAGACCTGGCAATACTTTTGTAAAATCCGTCTGCACACATTCGAAATTAAAAACATCCTCCTGATCGCAATGTGACTAAAACTGAACACAACACTACAAGTGCAGCCTCACCAACATCCTGTATTACTGCAACATAACTTCCCAACTGCTCTCCTCCATCTCCTGACCGATGCTTGCTAGTGTGGCAAAAGCCTACTTCACTACCATGTCTAACTATGACCCCACTTTCAGAGAACGGTGGACCTAAACTCCATGGTCCCTCTGCTCAACTACACTCCATAAGGTCCTACCAATCACCATGAAACTCCTACCTTGATCTAACGTTGCTAAAATATTCCTCGGTCCACTTCTCCAGTTTGATCAAGGTCCTGCTGCAATTTCTGATACACGTCCTCACTGTCCACGATACCACCTATTTTAGTGTCATCTTCAAGATTCCTAATCATGCCTTGTACATTCGCAAGAATATCATTGACACAGATAACAAACAGCAACGGGCCAAGCAGCGACCCCTGAGGTACTTCATGTGTCACAGGCCTCCAGTCCGAGAGCATCCTTCCACTATTACCCTCTGCTTCCTACCATGAAGCCAATTGTGTGTACAATTTGCAGCTCCCATGCGTTTCCAACCTTCCAGAATGGCCTATCAATGGTAACATTGTTAAAGGCCTTAGTGAAAACCATACAGACGACGTATACCTCCCTAACCTCATCAACATTTCTGGTCACTTCATCAATGAACTCAAACAAATTTGAGAGGCATGATCTCCGACTCACAAATCTTTCCAGTCTAAAAACATCTATTAATGATAATTATGAAAATTAATAATTACATACGAATTAGTAAATCATAATAAGATGACATTTTCAGTGGAGAATAAATTATCCATAGTATGTAATATTGGAACGTGCATCATGGATGAAGGGCAGAATAGATTTTGTACCTGTGTCATTGAACTGTGTTGAAAAAGGTAAAGCTGGCATGGTGATTCCGTAGTTAGTACTGCTGCCTCATAGTGTTATGGATCCGGGTTGGTTCCAGCTTCGGGTGACTCTCTGTTTGGAGTTTGCACATTCTCACTGCATTTGTGTGTGTTTCCTCTGGGTGCTCCATTTTCCTTCTACAATCCAAAGATGCATAGGTCACGTGAATTGTCCATGCCAAGTTACCCGTAGTGTTATGTGCATTCGTCAGGGGTAAATATAGGGCAGGGGAATGGGACTGGGTGGGTTTCTGTTTGGAGGGTCGGTGTAATCTTGTTGGGCAAAATGGCCTGTTCCCATACTGTTGGGAATCTGTCAAAAAACTATTTCTAAACAAACCTTATCTTTCAAAATGCATGTACATCTCATCCCTCAGAGTATTCTCAAGTAACATACCTATCACAGTTGTTAGGTTTCTGGGTCTATAGATCCCAGATTTTTCTTTGCCTCCCTTCTTGAATAATGGCACAACATTTGCTAATCTCCAATATTCTGGAGCCTAAACTGTAGCTAACGATGATGCAAAAGTATTAACCAGGGTCCCCGTAGTTTCTTCTGTAGCCTCTTGCAGTATTCTTGGATGCATCTGTTTAGGACCAGGAGATGTTTCCACCTTCATACATTCTAATGCATCCAACACGTCTTCTCCTGTGATATTGACTCACCCCAAGATAACACTACTACCTTTGTTAACCTCCCTAGTCTTCATGTTTTTCTCCAAGGTAAAGGCAGAGGAGAAATATTAATTGAGAATCTCGCAAATCTCCTACGGTTCTAGACGTGCATGTCCACTTTGGAACTCGAGGGGTCATATTCTCATTTCGTGATTCCTTTTTCTTTAATATACTTAAAGAACCTCTTTGGATTCACCCTAATCTTCTCAGCCAAAGCTACCTTGTGCCCCCTTTTCGCCCTCCTGATTTCCATTTTCAGTAAACTACTGTAACCCCTGTGTACCTCCAGGTATTCCCTCGATCCCAGCTGCCTGGACCTGAGCCACGCCTCCTTTTTGCTGGTCAAAGCCTCAATATCTCCTGACATCCGAGGTTCCCTCTTCCTACCAACCTTGCCTTTTACCCTCACAGTAACATATAGACCTTGAACTGTAGACATTTCACTTTTAAAGTCCTCCCACTTGCAGGAGGTCCCTTCGCCTGCAAACAAACTCCTCCAAACAACCCCTACAAGCTCCTGTCTCATTCCACCAAAATTCACCTTGCCCCAAGTTTGAACTTGAACATGTGGAGCAGTTTTCTCCTTCTCCGTAACTATTTAAAAATTAATAGAACTATGTTCACGGGTCCCAGAGGACTCCCCCACTGTCACCTCAGTCACCTGTCCTGCCCTAGATCTTAGAGTAGGTCACGCTTCGTCCCTTCCCGAGTTGCACCCTCTACTTACTGCTTGAGGAAACTATTCTGAACACACTTAATAAATTCACCCTATCTCAGTCCTTAATTCTGTGTCATTCCCAGTCTATGTTAGGAAAATTAAAATCTACTACTAATGCAATTCTATTGGCCCTGCAAGTCTCCCCAGTCTGTCTACATATTTGTGTTCCCCTAATTCCTTGTTTATTATTTAGGGGTCTATAGTACAATCCCAATACTATCACCATTCCGTTCTTATTTATTAGCTCCCCAGACAAATCGTCACAGGATGATTCATCAGTTATTTTATTTCTGTTTACTGCTGTGATACTCGCCTTAATCAACAATGAAACTCCGTCTCCTCCTTCCACCATCTCTGTCGCGCATAAAGCACCTGCACCCTGGTACATTAAGCTGTCAGTGCTGTACCTCCCTTAGCCATGTTTCAGTAATAGCTATATTATCCCTGTCCCACGCACCGATCCATGCCCTGAGTTCATCGGCCTTACCTGTCAGCCATCTTGCATTGAAACAGTTGCAATTTAATCCAACAGGCATTCCTTGCTCCCTCTCATTGCCTAGCCTGACCTGTCTTTTCATTTTAATGTTTCTGATTACAGTATCTCCTTCCAGCCTCGCACTTGTCTCCCTGCTATTGAGAATCACACACGCACCACACCCACCCCCCACTCAACCCCAGCCAATCTAGTTGAAATCCTCCCTTGCAGCAGTTGCAAACCTGCCTGCCAGGATATTGGTCCCCTTCCAGTTCAGGTACATGTCCTTCCTGAACACGTCGCCTTGCCCCACAAAAGATACCAGTAATCCAAAAATCTCTGCCCCCTGCACCAATTCTTTAGCTACTCCTTCATCTGCCATATCCTCCTGTTCTTACCTTCACTAGCACGGAACACTGGAAATAAACTGGATGTTACCACTGTCATGGTCCTGTCTTTTCTCCTTTTCCCTAGCTCTCTACAATCACTCTGCAGGATGTCATCACTATTTCTACCTGTGTCCCTCTGTCCTTTGTACCAATGTGCACAATGACTTCTGTCTACTTCCCACTCCCCCCCCCACCCCCTACCCCGACCCCGCCACCCCCGGTGAGAACGTTCTGCAGCCGCTCTGAGACATCCTGGACCTGGCAAGTGGGAGGCTACACACCATTCCGGATTCCCATTTGCAGCCACAGAATCTCCAATCTGTTCCCTTCATTATCGAGTCGGATGATTACTTCTGTAGTTATTCTGCTTGCACTGCCTTCTGACAATGGGATTTCTTCATGAAACAGTTGAATTTAGCTGAACTGTTTTGCTTCAGGTAATGGGGAGATTCCAATGAATCCACATCAGGAATCCTCCATTAGTGGGAAAGACGACTGGGCTTTTTTTAACTCCACACATTGCTGTGACGTGCGATAGGGAAACAGAAAGGAAGCAATAGGATGTTTCTCCATAGATAGGCTATATTTTCCATCTGTAAGTTAAATCAGTAACGTTATCAGTCCCACACTGGACTCCGTGTGCTCTTCTTGAACATTATCTGAACTATATGACTCCATCACATTCTTGACTCCAGGTCAGTGCGTTATTGCAGAATCAACTCATTCACAATAAATGGTTGTAATTGTTTTGAAGATCTGTTAATATGTGCTTGCATAATGTAAAAATAAGCGTTTCATGTCTTCACAATATCTGTGTTAAAATGAATATTCTTAAACATATACAGTAATTGCTGGAAAAGCTCAGCTTGTCTGTCAGCATGTAGGAAGAGAATTCACAGTTCAATTTTTCTGTCCAGTGACTTTTCCTTTGAAACTGACTTATTCTTAAAGAATTTCCCCAGTTTTATTCTCTTACACAAGAAGAAATATTCATCCAGTATTCACCAACTGCACTCTTCTCAAGATCTTATATGGTCAATAAAACATCCCTCATTCTCAGGCCGAACTGTTAATTCTTCATAACGTAATGTCCAAAAATGTGCAGGTCAGGTGAATTGGCCATGCTAAATTGCCCCATAGCCTTAGGTAAGGGGTAGATGTAGGGGTATGGGTGGTTTGCGCTTCGGCGGGGCGGTGTGGACTTGTTGGGCCGAAGGGCCTGTTTCCACACTAAGTAATCTAATCTAAAAAAAAGTAATCTAATCTAAAGTCTTCATTCCAAGAATGCGTAAAGAGAAATGTCTTTGAGACATTTCGAAAACAATTTTATTTCTTTTATTTTCAATTTAGACAGTTATAACTACACATAATACAACAGGTGTAATCTCATCAATGCCCTGTACTGATGCAGAAAACATCCCTAAGATCATACCCAACACCCCTTGCATGAAACAGAATCACGACATTTACCTTCCAAATCACTTGCTACATCTTCAGGTTAATTTGATGTGATTCATGTACTAAGACACACAGATCCCTCTGCAACACTGAGTTCTGCATTCTCCTTGCATTTAAATAAATTTCTGCTGTTTCGTCCTTTCCCCAAATCAGAAAATTTCCATCATATATATATTGAACGGATTTTTTTTCTGCTGAAACGTTGCTCACAGCCATCCTCTGTATGTCATTGCTTGTTGCTGTGTCCTGCCCCAATCTGTGTCCCATTGCAGACGTTCTGCACTCCCACTGTCTGTATCCCATTGCAGACAATCTGCCCTCCTCCGTCAGTATCCCATTTCCGATGCTCTGTCCTCCCCTGTCTGTATCCCATTGCAGATGCACTACCCTCACCCATCAGTATCCCATTGCAGACGCTTTGCCCTTCCCCTGTCTGTATCCCATTGTATATGCATTGCCCTCGCTCAGTCCTCCCCCTGTCTGTATCCCATTGCAGATGCTTTGCCTTCCCCTGTTTGGATCTCATTGCAGACACTCTGACTTCCCCTGTCTGTATCCCACTGCAGACACTCTGGCTCACCCATCAGTATCCCATACCAGACACTCTTCCCTCCACCTGCCTGTATCCCATTGCAGGTGTGCATCCCTTCCCCAGTCTGTCTCCCTTTCAGATGCTCTGTCCTTCCCCTGTCTGGATCCCATTGCAGACACTCTGGCTCACCCATCAGTATCCCATTGCAGACACTCTTCCCTCCCCCTGCCTGTATCCCATTGCAGGCCTGCATCCCTTCCCCAGTCTGTCTCACTTTCAGATGCTCTGCCCTTCCCCTCTCTGTATCCCAGTGTAGACGCACTGTCTTCGCTCTGCCCTCCGCTTTCTGTATCCCATTGCAGACGCTTTGCCGTCCCCTATCTGTATCCCACTGTAGACAGTGTTCCCTCCAGTGTCTGTATCCCACTGCAGATGCTCTGCACTTCCCCGTCCATATCCCATTGCAGACATTCCGCCCTCCTTCATCTTTATCCCATTGCAGATGATCTGTCCTCTCTCTGACTGCGTCCAATTCCAGACCCTCTGCCCGCCCCCAGTCTGTCTCCTATCGCAGATGCTCTGCCCTCCCCCCGTCTGTATCCCATTGCAGACGCTCTGTCCTCTCCCTGTCTGTATCCCACCGCAGATGCTCTGCCCTCCCCCGTCTGTGTCCCATTGCAGACGCTCTGCCCTCCCCTGTCTGTGTCCCATTGCAGAAGCACTGCTCTCCTTCGTCAGTATCACATTGCAGATGCTCTGCCTCCCCGTCTGTATCCAATAGCAGACCCTCTGCCCTCACCCATCAGTATCCCATTGTAGAGGCTCTGCCCTCACCCATCAGAATCCCGTTGCAGACGCTCTTCCCTTCCCCTATCTGCAGCCCATTGCAGAGGTGCAACCCTCCCCCAGTCTGTCTCCCATTGCAGACGCTCTGCCCTCCCCCAGTCTGTCTCCCATTGCAGATGCTCTGCCCTCCCCCAGTCTGTCTCCCATTGCAAACGCTCTGCCCTCCCCCTGTCTGTATCCCATTGTAGACGCACTGCCGTTGCTCTGCCCTCCGCTGTCTGTATCTCATTGCAGACGCTCTGCCCTCCCCCGTCTGTGTCCCATTGCAGGTTCTCTGCCGTCCCTCTGACTGTATCCCATTGCAGACGCTCTGCCCTCCCCCCGTCTGTATCCAATTTCAGGTGATCTGTCCTTCCCCTGTCTGTATCCCATTGCAGATGCTCTGCAGTCCCCTGCTGTATCCCATTGCAGACGCTCTGTCTCCATTTGCCATCTTATTGAATGATTATCCTGGTGCATGTTCAAACTGAGATCCATCTCCTTCATCCAGTTCATTCGAATAGATTGTAATTTGTTGATGACCTCATACAGATCCCTGAAGAATTCCACTCATTACAGCTTTCCAAACACAAAATGAGTAATGATCTCTACTCTGCATTTCCTGGCAGCCACCCAGGGCGCCCCTGCTTCTGCAGAACATCCTGGAATGGTTATATGGCGTCCCCCTGTGCTGTGTAATTTACTGAATACTTCATTCTGTTTGGTGCGGTCTGTTTGGTGCAGCCCATTTTGCCGCAGACCCATTTAGGCGCAGAACTATTTCAGCGCAGCTCATATTTATTCCTTTTCAGGCTTCGAAAAAAGCATTAATCAAAGCAATAAAAATAAAAATAATGTTTATTCCATTTAATAAAAATGTTAAAAAGACACTTGAGTAAGTGTAACATTGACTCAGAGTTTTGTTTCAGAGCTAAAATGATAATTGGTCCTGCATTTATTCAGATTGAAAACATTCATGAAGCGATTGAACATTTGTCTGATGAGCTTCCAGATGAACTGCAACCGCTGCTGGACTGGTTCGAGGATAACTATGGAGGTAGAAGATTACGCAGAGGAAATGGTCGGTGTCCACCGCTTTTTCCAGTTGGAATGTGGAATTTATATGAAAGGACTTTAAACAATGAGGACAAAACAAACAATAATGCAGAAGCTGCCCACAGGAGATGACAATGCGAATTTGATGTGAAACATCCAGTTATTTGGAAATATATTGACAGTTTACGAAAAGTTCAGAGAGGAAGGGACATTTACTATGAGCATCTGATAGCAGGGCACGATATTCCATTGAAATTAAAGAAGCAGACACAAGAATACAAACACTCGTAAGAAGTTTTGGTGAGAGAAATGATGTCGAGTATTTGTGAGGGAATGCCCATAATTTTGAATGAACGTCATATTTTAGATTTTTCATAATGAATTTATTCCATTTACATTTTTTTCTTTTTAACATTTTTACTGAAGAGAATAACATTATTTTTATTTTTAGTCTTTCATTAATGCTTTTAACGAAGCCTGAAAAATGAGAGAGATGAGATTGGAAATGCCAGCTAGTTTAAATTGAGAATTGCTCTTTCCTGAACATTGCTGCTTACTTGGTTGGTGGGATGTCGATGTTTCACAATCTCCACACAAGGTGTCCTGGTCCTCTGTGGCTCTTTCCAGGATCCTCCCCACATGTAGAGGTGGTGGGCGAGGGAACAGATATCGGTCATTCTAACACCCGGCTTGGCCCTTTATGTCCTATTCCAGGCTGTTTCTCCTGGAATTGGTGAAGAGGAGGGATGGAGTGAGGGTGGGAGTGGGTACCCCTACTATTAGTGCGGTTGTAGTGGAAATGGGAAGGGTGAGATGTCCGGAGGGAGTCTGACCACAGTGTTGTATCCATGCAGTTGTATTCGTGTGCGCGGCTATTGTGTTAGTGACAGAAAAATTCGGGAGGGAAGGTGCGAATTCAACAGTGAGTTTGGTCGTGCTTGAGCCTTATTTGGAGATAGAGTTTGAGCCTTGTTCGGTGGTAGGTGTTATAACAGATATACGGTGAGTGTGAAGGAGCAGAAGAATATGGTGACACTTATCCTGGCAAAGTGGGGGGAAAGAATATTGATGCTTGCCCTGTATTGCTGACCAATTCTTCAGATCATCTCAGCATTGAGGTGAGTCTGCCTGAACGTCTTGTCCAAGTCTATCGCTTCTAACGCCACAGACCTTTTCCATCACATCCAAAAGGATCAGTTTGGGTGGATCTTACAAAGAGCAAGGTGAAGCAAACATTAGTGTGTTATATATCAAACCCAAATCTATCACGCAAATACTTTACATCAACTGTTCTGGAAATTAGGTATGTAAGTAAAGCAAGGGAAAACAATGACATAGTGACATTATCGCTGTGCTCTTAACCCAGAGACCCAGGTAATATTCTGGGGATATGGTTTCAAATCCTGCCATGGCAGATGGTGGAATTTGAATTCAATATGTATCTGGAATCAAGGGTTTATGATGACCAGGAATCCATTGTCGATTGTTGGAAAATCTCATCTGGTTCACTGATGTTCTTGAGGGAAGGATACTACTGTCCTTACTTGGTGTGGCCTGCATGTGACTCCAGACTCAAGACAACGCAGCTGACTCTTAACTGCCCTCTGGCATGGGCAATAAATGCTGGTTATCCAGTGACGCCCTCATCCTGTGAATGAGTAGCAAATAATCATGGGTGCTGCAGTAATACTGGATTGTCTCAAATTGCACCGAAACTGCATTAACTAAGTGACTACCAATACTGTGAAGAATACCTTCCATTAGTGTGTATCAGGTCGGTTGAACAGTATGTTGTGAACCAAACTAAAGAGCAGGTTATTTCAGATTTGGTGTTGTGTGGTCAGGAGGACTAATTAATAACCTTGCTCTGAAGCAGCTTTGGAGGAATAGTGACATCAATATGTTGCATTTTTACACGGCGTCTGGATACAATATCGAATGTTTGAACATTCTGGTCACGCATCATGGAAGCCCGGAGACTAGAGGATTAATTACGCTCCAGTGAATTGGGGAAGTACAATATAACCTTCAATGGGACAAGCAATGATTGTGAGAGTCGTACAATCCGACAGCATGGAGACAGGCCCTTCAGCCCGACCTGGTCCATTCCGAACGAAATGTCCATTCACATTAACCACATTTCCCTGCACTTACCCCGTATCCTTCTTATTCTTTCCTATCCGTGTGTTTGCCCAAATGCATTTTAAATTTTGTAAATGTACCCGCCTCAAACACTCTGCTGGCAGCTCATTCCATGTGCATACCACCCTGTGTGTAAAAGAAATTGCCCCTCAGGTTCCGTTTTACTCTTTCCCCTCGGATCTTAAATTAATGCCCTCTGGTCCATGGTTCCTCAACCCTGGGGAAAAAAGACAGAGTGCATTCACTCTATCCATGCTTCCCATGATCTTATACACTTCCATCAGATCTGCCCTCAGTCTCACACTCTATGGTAAAAACTCCTAGCTTGCCCAACCTCTCACAATAACTCAGACCATTGAGTCCGGGCAACATCCTTGTAAGTTTCTTCTGCACTATTTCCAGTTTAATAATATACTTCCTGTAGCAAAGTGAACAACACTGCACATAACACTACCAGTATTGCATCACCAGCATCCTGTATAACTGCAACATCATTCCCTAATTTCGATTATCATTGTTCTCACTGATGAAGGCCAGTCTGCCAAATGCCTTTTTCACTGCCCTATCTACCTGTGACTCCACTTTCAGAGAACTTTGAACCTGAATTCCAAAGTCCCTTTGTTTCCATACACTCCTAAAGACCCTGCTATTCACCATGAAACCCCTACCTTGATTTGACTTTCTAAAATGCAAGAACTTACATTTATCTGTATTAAACTCCATTTGCCATTTCTCGGCCCACTTCCTCACCTGATCAAAGCACTGCTGTAATTTCTGAAATTCCTTATAGTCTTCCTCACTGTCCATGACACCGTCTATTTTAGTGTCACCTTGAAACTTATAACTCATGCCTGTACATTCTCATCTAAATCATAGATGTGTGTAATATGTAAATATATATACAATATAAATGCATAAAACAAATAGTAATAGTCCCAGAACTGACCCCTGAGGCATTCCACTCATCACAGGCCTTCAGTCTGATAAGCATGCTTCCACTATTACCCAATGTTTCCTACCATCAAACAAATTTTGGATTTGATTTGCCAGCTCCCCCTCAATTCCATGTGATCTAAACTTCCAGAGCAGCGTACGATGTGGAACCTTACCGAAGGCCTTGCTGAAATCCATATACATCAGGTATACCACCAAGTTATTTGTCATTTCACCAAAGCACTCTAACAAATTTTTGAGCCATGATTCTCCATGCACAAAGCCATGCTGACTGCTCATAATCACACGCTGCCTTTACAAATCCATGTATATCTTCTCTCTCAGAACCTTATCAAGAAACCTACCTACTAGAGATGTCAGGTTTACTGGTCTATAGGTACCATGTTTTTCTTTGTAGCTCTTCTTGAATAAAGGCACAACATTCGCTACCCTCCAGTCCTCTGGGACCTCACCCATTGGCTACCGATGATACAAAAGTACCAACCAGGGCCCCCACTATTACTTTTCTGTCCTCCTGCAGTGTTCCTGAATATATCGGGTCAGGACCAGGAGGTTTATAGAAATACTGTTATGTCTACTTATTTCAGGTGAAAACACCAAAGAGTGAGTAAGTGACTTAATGATGATTAAATTAACAAATTAAAGAAGATATTAATCACAGGAAGTGACTTCAGAAGAATTCCAGACTTTGTGGAATCTTGAGAATTCTCAGAAAATTGCAATCCAGAAAAGGAGGGTCATGAAACTGATCAGGAAATCAAAAAGCGAATATGCATGCAAACAAACAGGAATACAAAGACTGCAAAAATCTACGATCTATATTTCAAAGGAATGAAAAACATAGTCAAATGTGGAAATTTGCAATCGGGAGAGACGAGTTTATGGTTGATAACAGGGAAATGGCAAAGCAAATGACCAGTTACTTTACATCTGTCTTAATGGAGTAAGATCCAGAAAATCACCCGGAAATACAAAGTGATCGTATAAGTCTTGCGGAAGTAAAGACATAAAGTCAATTCATATCAGTAACAAGGCAATATTAAACAGGCAGCTGGATTGAGCATTGCTAATCTTGACAAACCAGATGTACTTCGTACCAAAATCTTCAGAAATAAATCACAAAGAGAAGCATTAATTGCATTGTCGATGACGGCGTTTTATTTTCCTGTACATTCTGCAGAGTCTAGAAGCTGGTGTAGATAAATGTACATGAGTAAACATGATCCAAGCACGATAGATGAATGGTAGGGATCCTAGCATCTACAAAGGGAAGAAGAGATAGTGTAGAGAACTGCTGATAAATTAACTTTACATTTGTCGGGAAACTGTTGGAATCTATTATATAGGATGTGATATTGGATACTTAGACATTAACAGCAATAATAGAGAGACTCAGTATGCATTTCTGAAAGGGACATCATACTTGACAAACTTTCGAATTGTTTGAAGTTGATTCTTACAGCATAGATAATGGGGATCCAGTATAATTGGCATATTTTAGATTATCAGAAGGCTTTCTATAAGAACTCACACAGTGAGTTCCAAAATGCAATGATGTGAAGGGTATTTGGAGGAATATATGTAAATAGAAACTTAAAGTTTGGTTTGCCTTCCTTTAAGGGAGTCAGAATATAGATGTAAAGCCATGTTGAAGCAGTTTCACAGAGTGTTGGTGAGACTGTACCTGGAATATTGAGGACAGTTTTGGTGATCAAATCTGAGAAAGAATATACTGAGCACAGAGGAAGTGAAATGGACATTATCCAGATAAATCCCTCAGATAGCGAGATTGCGTGATTAGGAAACTCCGCCTGTGTTCTTTGAGTTTCAAAGAATGAGAGTTGGGTCACTGTCAACTTCATAAAACTCACAAAACATACGACAAGTTGGAAATTAACAGATGTTTATCAGGCTGTCTAATCCACATTCAAGGCAAATAATGGCAGGATAAGGACAGACCATTGAAGATTGAAATAAGTAGGAAATTCTGCACGTGGAAGAGACTGACTAACACAGGGGCAAGGCAGGGCAAGATTACGGAGAATCCACAGACAATCTATAAGTGTGTCAAGCGGAACAGAATAACCAGTAAATAGGTAGGCCTCATTAGTGACTTGCCAAGTTGCATCTAAATCAACTTTAGTAGTAGGAGAAAGAGGGGAGTGTAGAAGGCTGTTTGTGTGACTGGAGGCCAGTGTACCACAGGCATCAGTGCTGGGTCCCTTATTATTTGTGTTTCGGCGGTGCTAGTGTTGGGCTGGGGTGGACAAATGTAAAAATAGCATAACACCAGACTATAGTCTAACAGATCTATCCGGCAGCACAAGCTTTCGAAACACTGCTTCTTCATCAATGTGCACAACCACGTGATGTAACTGATGTTGAGAGATTTTTAACCTTATTATTTGTGGCATTCATAAATGATGCAGCTGTGAAAATGGATGAGGGGTGGGGTATGTAATAAATAAGTTTGTGTTTGATACAAAGATTGGCCGGGTGATTGGCAGTGAGGAGGATGGCCTTATGTTACAGGGTGATACAGATGGAATGGTCAGATGGGTGGATCAATGGCAGATGAAATGTAACTCTAATAACTATGAGATGATACACTTTGGGAGAAGGAACCAGACAGGGGAGTACTCAATGAATGGCAGCACACTAGGAAGCTCAGAGGGTGCTTCTCCACATATCGCTGAATGTGATTGAACAGGTTAATACACAATTTGGGGATGGATAGGGGAATATAAACATAGCCTTTATTCATCTAGGCATAGGTTATAAGAACTATGCAGAACTTTGATGAGGGCAAGATGGAATTCTGTGTGTAGTTCTGGGAACAACATTACAGGAAGTATGTGATTGTACTGGAGGGGGTACAGAGAATATTCACCAGGATGTTGCCTGGGATGAAGCATATCAGCTATGGAGAGAGACTGGATAAGCTCAGGTTGTTTAGTTTGGCGGAGAGAAGGCTGAAAGGTCTGTGATTCAGAAGAATAGGATTACGAGGTACATGGACAGTGTGGATAGACAGCAGCTGCTGCTTTTAGTCAAAGGGCCCCACTTTTAAAGTGAAGGGTTTGCGGTTTAGTGAAGATGTGAGAATTGTTTTTCAACCAGAGGGTGTTGAGGTCTGGAATGCACTTCTTGAGAGTGCAGTTGTCATGGTAACCTCAACCCATTAGAAACGACACGGCTGTGCACTTCAAATACTTTAAGATTCACGGCTACGGTCTTGTGTCGGAAAGTGGCCCTAATGTAGACCGTGCTGTATTTCTGGTAGTACAGAGACTTTGCTTCTGTGATTGTATGGCTGTGGAAGGTCAATCATTGAGTAGCTTAAGGTAGGAATTGACGTATTTCTGAAGAATATCTTAACACAGTTGATAAGAGAGAACTTGAAATATTTTCTGAAAATATGTCAAGAGCAAAATTAAGAGCAAAAACGTGCAGATTTCTTACCATCTGATACCAGATAATTGAGGACAGGAAAATAGCAGAACGATGGAGCAAATACTTCAGTTATGCCTTCACAGAAGAAAATAAAACAAAAAAGAAAACTTCCTAGTAATACGAGGGAACTTTATTCTGGTGAGAAAAAGGGATAGTATGAAATTAGCAGCTAAACAGTTTCGAGAAAGTATTCGACTGAAATTAATGGGCATAGACAAAGTCAACAGAGATTTATGAAATGGAAACCATATTTGAGAAAGTGGCTTTTAGTAGAATTATGTAGAAGGTATCAATGCCATACGAATGGAATCTCAAAGCCCAAGACTATTCTGCAAATTTGAATCCTGTGCAACTCAGGCTAATATATGGTCATAGATTTAGAATGGGAGAGCTGGCAGGAAACAGTGAGTAGGAATTAAACAATGTTTTTTTTTAATGGAAGGCTGGGGGGATATAGGAAGGATCGTGGCTTGGGCTCAAGCTATTCCCAATACACATTATATCGTGGGTGTGCAGCGCAACTGCAATATTCCCAAGTCTGCTGACAGCACTAAACGATGTCAGCTTGCGAGTGGATGAGGAGGATGTAAAAAAGTTTCAAGGTGATTGAGACAAGTGGAGTAACTGGGCAAATACGTGGCAGATGGAGAGTAATGAGGGAGCTGAAATGTTGTGTACTTTGATGGGAACAATAGAATGGCGGCCTCTCATTTGAAAAAGGAGTGGTTTAAAAATGTTTCTCTATGAATGAACTTAAGCTGCATTTTTGTTCATTTCTGCATAGCCCTCCGAGTCCATGTAGGGCAGTGAGTTCTGAAGCCAGAAGTCAATACTGGGAATGGCATTGGCACGCTGACTATTGTATATAGGCCCAGCAAGTGGAGAACTGTAACTTTGAAAGGAATCTGGATCTCCCTGTACAACAATCACTGAAAGCACTATCGCAGGAGAAGAAAGCGGGTAGGAAGATAAATGCTGTATTCACTTACATTTCAGGGGGATTTAAGTACAGGAGTAAGTGTATCTTATGCAGCTGTACAGGGCCTTGGTGAGACCCCATCTCGAACATTGTGCAGTATTGTGTGCAGTTTTAGTCTGTTTTCCTAACAGAGGACAAACCTGACATTGAGGGAGAGCAGTAAAGGAAGACCAGACTGATCGCTGGGTGACAGACCTGTTGTGGGAGCAGAGTTTGGAGCGACTGGACCTGTATTCCATGGGGTCTAGGAAAATGAGTGGAAATCTCAGTGAAATATATAACACTCTGACAGGGCGAGACAGATTAAAAGCAGCGATGGTAATTCCCCCGGCTGTGACGTCTAAAACAAGGGGCCACAATATTAGGTACAGACAGGCCACTTTGCATTGAGATGAGACTAAATGCCTGCACTCAGAGACTGGCGAACCAATGGTACTCTCTCCCAGATCAGGCTGTGGAACTCAAGGGCCTGAATATAAATAATGCTTTCTGGAAACTAAAGGGATAGGGAGAGAGCAGGAGTATGGTGTGAAGATAGAAAATCAGCTATCATTCCAAGTTGTTCTCTAATAACGCAGTAACTGTGTTCTTTTGCAACACTGTGTTGTAGACAATTGTGCAATATTAATAAGGGGGTCTATGGATAAAAGAGGGTAAGTGCCGATACCCGAAAAATATCAGTAAAAACCAAAAATTAAATTTGGTCTAACACACACTCGGACAGTCTAAATAAATCTTTAAATTACATGTTGTAATGGAACAGGGCTGTAAATGTAACGCTTTCACACGACAGTCACTCACTAGAGCACTGTACCTTTCACCACAATCTTCACCAGAAAGCACGCGGGGGCTGACTGACCACGTGATGCCGATGGGGAATTCCAGTTCTCCCCAAGATTCTCGCCACAGTTTGAAATAAAGTTGTTTCTAAATATAAACTACAATTCCCAGTTTCAGGCTCAGTTTCAAGGCCTGCAGAGCGGATTGCATTCCTGTTTTAGCTGAACACAATGATTGAACCTTTTGTAGACAGAGGGATCTTGAGGCAAAGTTTGCTGTTCAGCTGGTGTCTGGCAAGGAATCGCATAACAGTGAACACGAGTTCACTTGATAGAAAAAGGTTCATTAATTGCATTGCAGCCAAATTGTATTTAATCATCACGCGTTATCGGTGAACCACCTTTACATAGAATGGAGGCGCAAAACTGGTGGGCTGAATGGACGACACCAGTTCTCATTTTATGTTTCACAACGTTTAAACATATTAAGGGATATGAATATTGTATGGGGAAAACTGCTTTGAGGAGATGTTCGGCCATTAACTAGAATAGGGAAAGCTCAATGAGTTGTATGATGTATTCCTTTCCCGATGCTTCTGTGCAGTGTGTGGGAAAGCTCTGTAAATGTTGTCACAAGCTCTCAGCTGTTAGGAAGGAGGTCTCTGCAGGGTCAACAGGATTGTGCTTCCCGTTCCCTTTTCTGATAGCGAGTCTGGTGCCGGGTATCTCTCTGAGTTTATCCTTTAAGACCTCGGAGCAGTTTGATACAATTGAGTGCCTTGCTTGGCCGTTTCAGAGACCATTGAAGAGTTTATAACATGTCTGTGTGTCTGTAGTCACTTTTACGTCAGACCAGGAAAGCACGGGAGATTCACTTCCTGAACGTATACTGGGGAAGGAGATCATCGTCTATAATTGACATTGAAGAAATGATCACTATTACTGACACCAGGTATTAGATCTCGATATTTTATTAATTGTTTTTAACTTGCACCAGTTGCCAGAGAATTATCCTCGTCTGGATTAGCAATCCAATGACAATTCCACAACAGCACCATCTCCACATGGGGGCCTATCGTAAAACCACAGTGAACCGATTATTTCTGTGCTGTGTGATAGCTCTATCAAAAATAACCCCAACCAATTTGACGATCGTGATGGGACTGAGGGCGTGGTAATTGGTCTGATTGTAATTATTCCCTTCTTGGGGGATGGGACATAGTTGAGTAATTACCCACATTAGGAGAAAGTGAGGACTGCAGTTGCTAATTACCCACATTGCCAGGGAGATGTTAGAGTTGGAGCTGGAATGAAACAGCTTCCTGGGGTACACGGCTTGTTTTGTAGCAAAAGTCCTCAGTCCTATTGCAGGAATGGTGTCAGGGCCAAATGCCTTTGTCGTATCTACAGTGTCCAGCTGTTTCTTCATGTCACGTGCAGTGAATTGAATTGGTTGAAGACGGGCATCTGTGATTCTGAGGACATCATAGTGAGGGTGAGGTGGGTAATCGACTCAACACGTCTGGCTGAGGATGGTGCAGATACTGCATCGTCTACATGGAAGCACAGGGCTGTTCTATCATTTAGGATGGGGATATTTGTGGAGTCCTCTCCTCCAGTAAGTTGTTTAATGGTTCATCGACTTTTATCCATGGATTTGACAGGACGACAGAGCTTAGATCTGATATGTTAGTCTTGGGCTCATCTCTCTGTCTGTATCAGATGTTAGTCCTGCTGTTCATAGTGTAACCAGTCAAGTGCGGTAGCTTTAATGGATTGTCATCAGGTTTAGGTGCACGTGATTCCGACCCAACCATGTTCACCCACACTCGTCACTGACCCATGGATCGAAATGATGGAAATGGTAGACGGATGGACTATCCTGGGGGAAAGGTTACAGATTGTCATTGAAATCTACAGCATCAGATGATAACCCAGTTTTAGCTGCAATATCTACAATTCAATACTACTGACTGGCCCCAGTTCACACCGAGACCCATTCACCCATCAGCCCTGTATTCAGTGACCTACTCTGGTTTCTGATGCGGAAATACTTCCAGTTTCATATTCTCATTCTGCTGGAAGTCTTTCCTTGTGTGACGCCTCCAATTTGTTACATAACCAATATCCATTTAAGGTACTAATCTGAATCTTTTCCTTGCAGTAATGCCATCTTCTGTATTTGAAGTGACTGTGTTTCCTTCTGTTTTTCTCCCTGATCATGATTCAGAGCACTGCAGTGTCAGTGATGCCAGCCTTATGCAGTTTCAGAGTTAAGGAACTTGTCACCATGTGTTGCTGTTCAGTTCCCAGTGAACGGCACTCCATGTTGGACAGGATGTTTGGGCATCTTTGACAATATGTCGTTGAAAATTGTTCATAAACAGAAATTGCTGAAGAAATGGCTAAAGATGTTGCAGAATTTTCTGGAGTGAATGCAGTGCTAAACTTCCAGTTCCAGTGAACCTTCTATAAAGCTTTTTGTATTTTTATTTCCAGTATCCATAGTCATTTGTTTAATTGAAAAATTGTTCTGCGCCTATTCATTTCTGGAGAAACTCAGCAGGTCTGTCAACATCTGCAGAGAAAGAGAAACAGAGTTAGCGTTTCCAGTCCAGTGTGACAATTCTTCAAAACTGAATACAATTGCAAAATGGTATTTTAATCCCTTGCCAGAAGTGGAGGATGGGTGGCAGGAAAAAGAGGGTGTGGCAAAAGATAAATGGACTTTTAGCAGTGGGTAATGAGAAGATTCTGTATAACGGGTCGAAATTAAGGGTTACTGGGGGAAAGGGGTTCTCTTTATTGAATGCAAGATAAAGAAGACACAACCAGACAAAGTCATACGGAGACCAGGAGGGAGAATGTTGACCATGTGGTAATATATAGATCTGGCCACAGATACGTTTTCACTGTCGTGATCGTCACCTCCTTTAGACAAAGGAATTCAGGTGCTTGACTTCTTATTGGCACTAGTAAGCGTTTCATGCTGCCTTAGTATTGTAACATGGAGAAAAACAAATCACAGTATGACGTTTGGGCTGAGTGTTGGTTACCTGTCATTTTTAATATTATTTAATTTTGCAGTGCTTATCTTTAAACACTTGTTCTTGAAGTTAGTATCAGATGGAGTGGAGGATGTTGAGGGGTGACATTATAGAAACATATAAAATCATGAGAGGTATGGATAGGGTGAATAGCCAAGGTCTTTTCCACAGGATAGGCGAATTCAAACATAGAGGGAATAGGTTAAAGGTGAAAGAGGGTAGATTTAAAAGGGATGAAGGGTCAGCGTTTTTACACAGAGGGCGGTGTGGGTATGGAATGCGCTTCCAGAGGAAGAGTGGGAGATGCAAGGACATCTACAACATGTAAAACGCATTTGGACAAATGTATGAATGGGAAACATTTAGAGGCATATGGACCAAATGAAAGCAGATGGGACTAGTATAGTTTGGAAGATCTGCCCAGCATGGACATTTAGAAAAGCTTCACGCAGAGTCAGAGTGGTTTTGTGAAAGGGAAATGATATTTTGCCTGTAAAATGATGCAAAGTATTTCTGGAGATGCCTGTAAATGTAACAAGTGGACTTGATAAAGGGGATCTGGTGGACACCAGGCTTTCCAGAGATTTTCCACAAGGTATTACAAAACAAAAGTTCTTACACAAAACAGGAGCTCCAGGACGTCGGATACTGTATTAACAAGGGATGATGATTGTTTAACACAGAAATCGGAGAGTCAGGATTAATGTATCTTTATGAGAAAGGTGTATCTGCTGGAGTACCACAAATATCAGTCCGATGGCATCAGTTATTTGCAATCTATGCTGACAGCCTGAAGGAGGGAGTTGAGTGCATTTTACATCCGAGTTTGAGGATGACACTGAGAATCAAAAGGCAGGCTGTTATTTAATGGAGAGGACTTCCAGAAAAGGAACAGTACAAAGGTATTGGAGTCTTCCTGTGTATGAAACATAAAGTCAGCATGATGATGCAGCAAGGAACTTGGTTGGTACATTCGGCGGTTTCCAGGGAAGAAAGGGTTGTGTTATTGAGAATCTCTAAGATGGTGAGGCGATAATTCATTTGGGTTTAAATGAATGAGGAGTGATACTGCTGAAATATACAAGACACAGAAGGGGTTGGAGAAGGTAGATGTTGAGAAGTTGTTTCCATTGTTGGGCAAAGTGTTGAACTCGAGGACATAGATACCGAATAAGGAACATCAATTTCAATCTGAGATGCAGAGTAATGTCTTCTCTCCGAAGGTAGTGAATGTCTGGAATTCCCTAACCCAGAGAGGTGTGGAGGGATACAAGGAGTCGGCAAGAAAGTGGAGTTGAGCCCTGGAGTAGATCAGCCATGTTCTTATGAAATGACAGGGTAGCTTGAGGGGCCGATTGACCTACTCCTATTCCTATTTATTCATTTCACATGTTATGCTTTTGGACACTAACGGGTTATTTTGCTGGAAATCGTGTTGTACAATGTTGCATTCAGAGAGGGCAGAGGATTTGTTGTTTTAACCCTAGGTGGGGTATGTAGCTGTATTCCCAGCGTATCTGTGTCTGCTACATGACCCACATCTGGAGCAGAAGTTACAAAGAGGAGAAGCCTGGAAACAGGGATTGGGGGTGGGGGTGGTGGTCACTTCCTTTTCCAGTCTGGATTTTCCAAGTAAATTTCCAAAACTCCACCTCACCATCGGAGTAGCCTCGATCTGCCTCTGTTTAGCATGTCTGAAGGGCTGAATGGAACATCAGAAGATAGGGCTGAGGGACACAAGTGGGTCATTCGGCCCTTTGACACTACTCCACTAGTAAATAAGGTCATGATTCATCTCATTGTGATCCCAGCTGCACGTTTCTTTCCATGCACCATTAACTCTGATTAACCTGTCCATGGAAAATCAGACAAAGCCAGCTTAGATATAATTTAAAGATCTAGCCATCCCAAACTTCTGGGTAAGAGAATTCCCACTTGACTGAAATCCTACTTTGTGTATTTCTCCTAAATCCTGCTCTGACGTAGGTTGGAGGGTATCACTGTTTCCTTTTCTCGTCCCATTCCTCCACTGCTGACACCAAATTTTAAATGTAACCAGGTTGGTGATATGGCCGATGATAAAGTTCTCAGACTGAGTCGGATTCAGTGACAGGAACAAGTCAGGAAGATTTCTTTAGTCAGCCACATGTAACTAATATAACTAACGAATGTGCATGGTGGATCTGTGGTTAGCACTGCTACCTCCCATCACCAAGTAGCTGCGTTCAATTCCAACCTCGGGCAACCCTTGATGTGGATTTTGAACATTCTCCCCATGTCTGTGTGGGTTTCCTCCCAGTGTTCCAGTTTCCTCCCACTGTCCAAAGGTATCCAGCTTAGAGCGGATTGGCTATGCTAAATTGCCTCTAGCGCCCAGGAATGTGTTGGTTAGATAGGTTAGTCATGGGAAATGCCGGGTTACATGGATAGAGTAGGGGGGCAGGTCCGGGGTGGGGTGGGGGGATACTGTTACGAGGGTCAATGTGGACCTGATGGACGGAATGTCCTGCTTCCACAATGTCGAGATTCTATAAAAACAAGAAGTTTTACTATACAAACACCCAGAGGGTATCTATCTGATCACTCTCATCTAGGTTTTTTATGTTTCAATAAGATCACCTCTCATTCCAAGAGTAACCTGTTAAAGCCTTCATAATATAAGACCCTCATCTCTGGAATACAGGAAGTGAAATATCTATGAACTGCTTCCAATTTAATTATATCCTTTCTCAGGTAAGGAGACAAAAATAATCTCATACACAGCTGAAGTTAATTTTAGTTTTCTCAGTGGTGATAGTATTTGGAAATCTCTTCCCTGCAAAGCATTGGAGGCAGTGATATTGAATATGTTTGAGGCACAGACAGAAGGTTCATAAAGAATAACGGAGTCAAGGATTATCGAGGAATGGCAGGAATGTGCAGTATTGGGGAAATGCTGACAGTGTTAAAAAATCACATTGCTCCAGAACATCCAAGAATATAATGCAAAATGAAATGATAATATCGATAAAATGTTAATGGGAAATCCAAGATGGTGGCGATCTGGAAGGTCTGCTTTGTCGGGCTCTGCATCACAGCACGGGCAAAGTGCTTCCCTAACCCACTCCATCACAGCCATTTACTTAAAATGCTTAGATTTTGAAAGATTTGAGATTTGGCAGTTGTAGTAGTTTTAGTTTGTATAGTTTTTAAGCTCTATGAGACTTTGTTTATTAATGATCAGTAATTCGAGTTCTTCGTCTCTCGAGTTCAAATGTTGCTACAGTGTATTCTGGGTAATGATGTGCTTAAATGGTGTATCTGGAACAGTAAGGTGAGCCATTAGCCAGAAAAGAGGAAAAATTTACTTTCTAGTCTTAAAAAGAGAGGATGGATGTTGCCCTATTGCAGGAAATGCACCTTGATGACAAGGAACATTTGACTTTCCAGCAGGTCGCGTTTGATCGGGTTTATTTCTCCTCTTTTAATATTACGAGTTGGGGAGAAGCCATAATGGATAAAATGAATCTTCCATTTAACCTACTAGATTGTACTTGATAATCACGGGAGGCTCATAATCCCCAAAGCATTGAACTATGGTAAATAATACAGTATTTTGCATGTTTATTGCACCCCCTCCCCACCCCCCATCCCCCCCCACCCCCCCCCACCCCACCACACCCCCGGCCCACCCTCTTAAAATCCTGGTAGATGCATTTTCCAAATTCAGTTATCTTGCATCGTGGCACATTATTGTCGAAGATTTCAACTGTCTTATGGACCCCACGGTGGACAGAATGTCCTAAAGTGCCCCAATGCCCTCGTTATAATGTAAGCAATTAGTGGATTTGTGCAGAAGGAGAGCTGGTGGATGTCTGGAGGCAGATCCACATCACAAGTAAGGATTTTATTTTCTTCTTTTACCGGCATAAATGCCACACGAGGGTTGATATCTTCCCCATTCCTGCAACAATCTTAGATTCGGTGGCATCCTGCACAATTGGGAATATTACCATTTCTGACCATGAAGCAGTATACTTATTGATTAAGATTAAGGGCAATATAACAACTTCGAGACACGAGCGAATCAATCTTTTTAGTATTAAGACTAGTTGGTTAATTGAGTATTTAGATTAGATTACTTACAGTGTAGAAACAGGCCCTTCGGTCCAACAGGTCCACACTGACCCGATGAAGATCAACCCACACAGACCCATTCGCTGACATTTACCCCTTCACCAAACACTACAGGCAATTTAGCATGGCCAATTCACCTGACCTGCACATGTTTGGACTGTGGGAGGAAACCGGAGCACCTGGAGAAAACCCACGCAGACACAGGGGTAATGTGTAAACTCCACACAAACTGTCACCTAAGGCAGGAATTGAACTGGGGTCTCTGGCGCTGTGAGGCAGCAGTGCTAACCACCGTGCCACCGTGCCACCCACTGCAATGAATTCAGATCTTTCTTAACCATTAATTCAGATCTAACCAGTAAAACCATCCATTCGACGGGAAATTGCTAAGGCTTCTGCCGAGGGAATAATTAATCCTTAGGTAGTCGCAGAAGGGGGAGCAGGAACGCTGGTTTGAGGCAGAGCTGAGGCCAGCCAAGAGGGCATACTGTGATAGTTCCTCACAATGCTTCAGTCTACAGTGAATTCCACGCTCACACAGACAGCCAGGAAGGAACTTACTTTTGCAAAACAAAGGCTGTTTGAACATGGTGATAAGCCAGGCAGGTATTTATTCTATCTTGCCAGGAAAAAGAACGCCCCTCTTAAGCCATTACCTCAATTAGGGAAGGTACTGGGATTCTTACCTTCAATTCCAAAAAGATTGATGTCCCCTGTCCGAGATTTTTCCCCAAATTATTTCAGCCTGAACATTTTGAGGAATGATGGATTAAGATGGAATCATTTTTCAAGAACCTGGGTCTTCCAGGAGTAACCCCTGAATAAGTGTTGTGGCTTAATGCACCATTGTTAGCACGGGAAGGTGTGAAGCAACTTCAGAATGTAAAGGTGCACGTTCCTGACGGATTTCTGAGTGAGTTTTATAAATAATTTATAAACCTATTGTCAGGGCTGATGTTTAATATGTTCCATCACTCATACAGTCACGAACCCCTCCCTCCATCCTTAAGAGAGGCTCATATCTCTCTGATGCTGAAGAAATGAAGACCCCGGAGGATTGTGCTTCTTACACGCCAATCTCACTTTTAAATGTTGGTCTCAAAATCCCGTCTGAAATCCGTGCATTAAGGCTGGAAACTTTGCTCCCTTCCATTACCAAAGAGGACCAAACAGGCTTTATAAAGGGCGGCAGATTTTCCTACAATGTTAAGTGGTTACTCAATATGATCCAAGAGTGTCAACATCAATCTGTCCAGGGATTATTGATCTCTTTAGATGAGAGAAAGCAGTTGATTGGGTTGAGTGGCCGGATCTCTTCTGTACATTAGAACGGTTTGGTCTACGCAAAGTTGTTATCAAGTGGGTGAGGGTCATTTACCACGATCCTCTGGCTGCAGTTCTCAGTAATGGTGTGCCAACCAGTAATATTAATATTTCTCCAGGCAGCCGACAAGGTTGACACCTTTCACCATTGTTGTTTACGTTGGGGATTGAGCCACTGGCGGAGGCCATCTGTAGGGATGTCAACATATCTGCCCTAAAGGTGGGATATAAGTCACGAAAGATTACATTGTATGCAGATGAGGGTGTTATGTTTTTTGTCAAATCCCGCAATTTCGGTAGGTCATGTGATGCAATGCATTAATTCGCTTGTTGCCTTTCCGGGCGATAAGATTAATTTTAAAAAGTTGGAGGCCATGCCGATGGGAGGCCTTAAGAAAATACCTGATACTGAGGCTAAATCCTGGTTTCCTTTTAAATGGTCACGGGGGTGGTTTCCCTATTTCAGTATATTCATTACATCTGTCTTTGATCATTTATGTAACGTAAACTATGTCGATTTGTAGGACAAAATTAAACAAGACCTTCAAACACGGGAGGAATTTCCAAAATCCTGGCTAGGTTGGATAGCTGTTATTAAAATGAATGTCCTTCCTCATTTCCTACACCCCGTGTGAATGCTTTTTTTGATGTTTCCCAGACAAATGAGGCATATGGGCTGCACTGTGGCACAGTGGTTAGCACTGCTGCCTCATACTGCCAGTGACCCGGTTCACTTCCCACCTCAGGCGACTAGCTGCGTGGAGTTTGCACATTCTCCCCGTGTCTGCGTGGGTTTTCTCTGGGTGCTCCGGTTTCCTCCCACATTAGAAAAATGTGCAGGTTAGGTGAATTGGCCACGCTAAATTGCCCATAGTGTTAGGTGAAGGGGTAAATGTAGGGGGATGGGTGTGGGTGGGCTGCGCTTCGGCGGGTCGGTGTGGACTTGTTGGGCCGAAGAGCTTGCTTCCACACTATAAGTAATCTAATCACAGTTTTTTTTTTGAAAAAAATGGCTGGTTTAGCTCTTTTATTTGGCACCATAAGCGATTCTTTATCAAGCTAACAAAATTGCAACTGCCCCAAAAATTGTGTGGAGTTGGTCTCCCCGATTAATAGCAATCAATTAAGTTTTTTTTCAACGTATTTGAGTGCCTGGGCCGCTGCGGTCTTGGCGTCAATATGGCTAGACATTGAGCCCTCTCAAACAAAGTGAACCCTTTTAGTCTGTCGTTCTTAGATAAATTGACAACGTTTATGGAGTATTGTCAGAAACTAATGATGATCAATACTGTTAAAGCATGAAGGACAATCCGTCAGATTGAGGGCAATACAGCCAAAACCATGTTTCTTAACCCGGATAATTGGTATACCAGGTTGTCAATCAGGGATAATGGATTCCAGGTGTCAACTATGGGCAGCGAGGGGGATACCTTGCTCGGGTGATTTAGAATTAGTAGAAGCCCTGCAGTTTGAAATCAGCTCCTTGGGCCCAGCAAGTCCACTTCAACCCTCTGAAGAGTGACACACTCAGACCCATTCCCCTACCATTCTATATTTACCCTGGTTAATGCCCCAACTTACAGATCCTGGAACACGATGAGCGATTTAGCAATGACCAATTTATCTAACCTGCACATCCGCGTGACTGTGGGAGGAAACCTACGCAGACACAGTTGAGAATATACTAACTTCGGACAGCCAGTCACCCAAGGCTGGAACCAAACCCATGACCCTGGTGTTGTGAGTCAGCAGTGCAAACCACTGAGCCACCACGTGTTACTTGAGGGAGAAACAATTATATCATTTGGTCAAATAATTCGTAAGTATGGGCTACCTAGTAGAGACTCCTTCTGTTTTTTTCCAAATTAGAGATTTGATTAAAAAATTACTTTTAACAGACACTTATACATCCGATATAGAGAAGTGGGTTATTACTGCTAAGAATACACTCTCTGACAGTACACTTTATCATTAGTTGGATAGTGTCCGCTCAGACAAGACTGTGCAGCTTCGTGACGTCTGTGCGAGAGAGTCGGGGTTTAGATCTCTTCGGAGACATGGGAGAATATTTGTGAAAATGCTCTAAGGATTTTGATCTGAAATAGGACCCATTCCATGCAGTTGAAAATTCTTCAAAGGGTCTATCTGACCCCAGATTTTCTCTCAAAATTCAAAGTGGGATTATCTTCAGCATGTCTTAAATGCAGAATGACTACAGGCACTCTTACTCATTGCATGTGGTCCTGCTGCAGGCTTCGTATATATTGGAGCACTGCGTTAGTTGTGCTAGAGTGGGTCATGGGGACCGAATTGGAGATGGACCCGGTTTGTCTTTTCCTGGGCCTGCCAAGAGTATCTTACACAGATGCACATCGGAAAAAAATATATCCTTACTTTCTGGGCTAGGGAAAATATTATGTTGTGTTGTATGTCTGAAAACTCCACAGATCTGTTGGGACTTTTTAAACTCATCATGGAGAATATCCCTTTGGACTTTCACACCAGCATGGTGCAACAAAAAAAAAACAGAGATTAATATAAGTCATAGAGTCATAGAGTCATAGAGATGTACAGCATGGAAACAGACCCTTTGGTCCAACCCGACCATGCCGGCCAGATATCCCAAACCAATCTAAACCCACCTGCCAGCACCCGGCCCATATCCCTCCAAACCCTTCTTATTCATTTACCCATCCAAATGCCTCTTAAATGTTACACTTGTATCAGCCTCCCCGACATCACCTGGCAGTTCATTCCATACATGTACCATTCTCTGTATGAAATAGTTGCCCTGTAGTTCTCTATTATATCTTTCCCCTCTCACCCTAAATTTATACCCTCTCGTTTTGACGCCCCGACCCCTGGGAAAAGACTTTACCTATTTACCCTATCCATGCCCCTCATAACTTTGTAAAACTCTATAATGTCAGCACTCAGCCTCCGACGCTCCAGGAAAAACAGCCCCAGTCTGTTCAGCCTCTCTCTATAGCACAAATCCTCCAACGCTGGCAACATCCTTGAAATCTTTTCTGAACCCTTTCAAGTTTCACAACATCTTTCCGATAGGAAGGAGACCAGAATTGCACGCACTATTCCAACACTGGCCAAACTAATGTTCTGTACAGCTGCAACATGATCTTACAACTCCTGTACTCTATACTCTGACCAATAAAGGAAACGCCTTCATCACTATCCTATCTACCTGCAACTCCCCTTTCAAGGAGATCTGAAACTGCACTCCAAGGTCTCTTCCTTCAGCAACACTCCCTGCGACCTTACCATTAAGTGTACAAGTCCTTCTAAGATTTTCTTTCCCAAAATGCAGCACCTCGCATTTATCTGAATCAAACTTCATCTGCCACTTCTCAGCCCATTGGCCATTTGGTCAATCAGAGGTGACCCTCTCCGCTCTCCACTACACCTCCAATTTTGATGTCATCTGCAAACTTACTAATTGTACCTCTTATGATTGCATCCAAATCATTTATGTCAATGACAAAATGTAGTGAATTCTGCACCGATCCTTGTGGCACTGAATTTGTCACAGGCCTCCAGTCTGAAAAACAACCCTTCACCATCACCCTATGTTTTCTACCTTTGAGCCAGTCCTGTATCCAAATGGCTAGTTCTCCATGTATTCCATGAGATCTAATCATGCCATTCAGTCTCCCAAGGGGAACCTCATCAAAACCCTTACTGAAGACCATATAGATCACATCTTCCCCTCTGCCCTCCTCAATCCTCTTTGTTACTTCCTCAAGAAACTAAATCAAGTTTGTGAGACATGATTTCTCACGCACAAAGCCATGTTGACTATCCCTAATCAGTCCTTGCCTTAACAAATACAAGCACATCCTGGCCCTCATGATTCCCTCCAACAACTTGCCCATCACCAACGTCAGGCTCACTGGTCAAAAGTTCCCTGGCTTGTCCTTAACACCCTTCTTATACAATAGCACAGCGTTAGCGAACCTCCAGTCTCCAGCACCTCACCTGTGACTATCCATATTACAAATATCTCAGCAAGACGCCCGGCAATCACTTCTCTAGCTTCCCACAGAGTTCTGGTGTCACCTGATCAGGTCCTGGGGATTTATCCACCTTTACCCGCTTCAAGACATCCAGTACTTCCTCGTCTGTAATATCGATATTTTGCAAGGTGTCACCATCTATTTCACTACAATTTATATCTTCCATATCATTTTCCACAGTAAGTACTGATGCACAATACTCGTTTAGTATCTCCCCCATACTTCATGTGCTCGGAAGAATATTCTGTTGTGTTGGATGTCTGAAAACCCTATTGGGTCTATTGGGTCGTTGTAAGCTCGTCATGGAGAATATCCCTTTGGACGTTCTCATTAGTATGGTGCACCGAAAAGCAGAGATTTATGTAAGATATGGCAACCCTTTCTGGATTACCGCGATGCAGGCTTATTTGCCACTCTAAAACGGTCTTTTATATAGCCATGACGATTTTGTCTAATGAATCACATCTTAGGAACTATGAACGTATGAATGTGTATCCGTTGATGCTCTCGAAGAACGAGAGCTATCACTTTGTTATTATTTATTTATTATTTATTGTTTATTTTTGTTTTCTTCTGTCCGTTTTGAGACTTTAACTTATTTTGTATATACATGCACATGGGTGTAATTTTGTTCAGTTATTTGAGTTGTTTTGTTATTCGTTTAATATAATAATAAAAATATATTTTTCAGTAAAAAATTTTGCTAAAAATTAAAATGCTAATATGGATAGATTAGAGTCCCAAATAACTCTCATTAGAGAGACCACTCGTGGTGGTTTACGTTGAAGGTCACCACACGGGTGAAATGGTAAGGTTGAGAGAGGATCCCCTTCATGATAACCTCTGGGGAATTGAACCTGCGCTGGTGGCCTCCCTCTGCATCACAAACCAACCATCCAACCAACTGAGTGGGAGACTGTGTAACTGCTACACACAGAATCAGCCGCAGAAGAAGGGCAAGAGAAATTTTAATGACAAGGAAAAAGGTGTATTTGATACAAAAATGTTCTCTGCTGGAAATTGTATTTTATAATGAGACAAGTGTTTGGAAGCTGCCTTTGGCTGAATACAATAAGGTGAGACAAGTGAAATAACCAGAATGACTAATTGTGATTGGATATCGATAACCATAAAATAAGTCCATGTTTTTGATTGGTCTGTGGAAAGCTTGCTGGCTGTTGCATGAATTTATAAATCAGATGAAATATATTGAAAGGAGAGTCCATCCCCATGAGAAATGCCTTCTGAACACATGCGAGAAGAAACCCGGGGTATGAAGTGTCTGAGAATCGTCTGCTCGGTAACAGGAACCTGGGGGTTGAATGACTGAAAGTTCATGTAACATGGAGCTCAGAAAACCATCAGATCACCCCCAAACGTATTGAATGTTGGAGCATATTTGAAGGACTGAATGGCCGCATGATTTATTTTAATTGTGTGTCATTTGAAAAACGTACATCCCTACTCCATCCTCTTACGTGTTACACACTGGGGCACAGCCGTTTACCTGAAACTGGGAATAAGTTGGAACAATACCTGGAACATTCCATAATTGGCATTCCCCAGAATATTCTATAACTATGTGGGGGGCATTAGAAAGGCAAGAGAGAAAGAGAGGGAAGGTGCTGCATGCAGTAGTGAGAGTGGTGGAGCATGAGCCTTGTTCGGGGGTCGGTGCTATAACAGATATACAGTGAGTGTGAGGCAGCAGATAGAATGCGGTGACCCTTAACCCTCCAGACTGGGGAAGGTTATTGATGTTTGTACTGTATTGCTGGACATTTCTTCAGACCGTAGATACTGCACTGAGCTGGGTGGAGAGAGCAGACCATGCTCGGTGGGTCTGGTAGTGTGGCCCCCTCTGGGAAGAGAATGGTCCCCTTTTGTACTTGCCCATCCACCAGGACCTCCATGTTGCTGTCGACAAACCGTGGTGTAATTTCCCCTTCGCTGCCATGCTTGGGGAAAATGTGCAGGGCAGCTCCAAACTGAGAAAGCGCAACCGTGTGCCGATCGGCCTTTTAAAGATGGCACCAGTGTCAGTGATCACAGAATATCCAGGGGCATCCAGGCGATTGTGAGTACCTCCAGTCATGATGGGTGGCAGAATCGGGCTGGCATTGTATGAGAGGGACACTATGGAGTGGGGTGGGTAGTTAATGAGATGAGTTTGGTAAGATAGCACCAGGAAACTAGCTCGGCCTTGTGCAGACAACCCCTCTGTCACACTTAATAAAAATGTCACTGCGACAGTTTTTTGTTAGATTCAGCCCAGTGAGGCGAAGACTCTGCTGTCCTCATTCGCAGGTACAAAGCTGCAGAACAAATGCTCATCCAAAGCTCTCCATCGCCTGAACTCACAGCAATATCCCTTTCACTCTTAATTCTTCGAAATACAGACCCGTGTTGCATGATACTATAGAAATGTCTTCATTCTGAAACCTGTGAACATATCCCTCCATGTCATTTTATCTCAGTCTCCCCCCCCCCCCCCCCGCCCCCGCATCCTATCTTCTCCCCAAAACACACTCATTTACAGTCATATTGAACGAGACTGCCAGTATGACTGGTCATTTGGCCTAGCTGGTCCATGGCTACCAAAATGTACATCCAGACTCACCCCATTTCCCTGCCCTTGTTCTGTATCCCTCTAATCCTTTCCTATCTGTGTATTTGTCCAATTGCCTTTTCAATGTTGTTATTGTACCCACCTCAATCACTTCCACTGACAGCTCAGTCCATATGCGTACCACACTCTATGTAAAAATGTTGCGCCTCGGTTTCCTTTTTATAACTTTATCCCTTCCAAACATTAATGGATGTCCTCTAGTCTTCGATTCACCAAACTTGAGAAAGACGTTTGAAGTATTCACCCCATGCACGCCTCTCATGATTTTATAAGGGCTACACTTCTATAAGAACCCCCTCAGTTTCCTAAGCTGTGAAGAAATAAGTTCTAACCTGTCCAACCTGTGCCTATAACTTAGAGCTTATAGCCCAGGAAACATCTTTGGAAATTTGTCTGCATACTTTCTAGTTCAATAATATCCTTTCTCCAGCAAGATGAACAAAACTGAACACAATACTCCAACTGCAGCCTTACCAACATCCTGTACAATTGCAGCATAACGTCCCACCTTCTATACTCAATGCGTTGATGAAGGCCAATGTGCCAATAGCCTTCTTCACTGTCCTGTCTATCTGTGACTCAAATTTCAGACAACCGTGCACCTGATCTCCAACGACCTTTTGTTCCACTACACGCCTTAAGGCGCTATCATTCGTCGTTAAACTCCTACCTGGATTTGACTTTCCAAAATGCAAGACGCCACACTTATCTAAATTAAACTCCATTTGCTATTTCTCAGCCCACTTCCCCAGCTGATCAAGGTACTGCTGCAATTTCTGATAACGTTCCTCACTGTAAATGATCTCTCCTAATTTAGTGTCATCTGCAAACCTACTAACGTTGCGTTGTGCACTCTGGTCCAAATCATTGATATAGATAACAAACAGCAATGGGCCCAGGACCGACCACTAAGGCACTCCACTAGTTACAGGCCTCCAGTCTGACAAGCATACCTCCACCATAGCCATTTGTTTCAGAACATTAAGCCAATTGTGTCGCCAATTTGCCAGTTTACATTGGAGACCATGTGATCTAACCTTCTAGAGCGGCCTACCATGTGGAACTTTATCAAAGGCCTTACTGAAATCCATATAGACTATGTCCACCATCTTTCCTCATCAACCTTTCAGGTCACTTCCTCAGAAATCTCTATCAAACTTTGTCAGGCATGATCTGCCACGCACAAAGCTATGCTGACTGCTCCAAGTCAAACTCTGTCTTCCCAAATGCATCCATATCTTATATCTCCGAACCTTCTCTAGTGGTTTCCGAAACAGATGTGAAGCTTACTGATCTATCTTTCCCAGACTTTTCTTTGCAGCCCTTCTGAATAAGGGCACTACATTTGCTACTGCCGAGTCTTCTGTGACCTTGCCCCTGAACTACCGTCTCTCGCCTTGTGCAGTGCTCTTCGATATATCTGGTTAGGACCAAGAGATTTACCTGACTTTAAGAATTCTAATATGTCCAACAACACCTCTACTGTGATATTGACTGTACCAAGATATCGCAACTAACCTCCCAAAGTTCACAGGTCTTCATGTCTTTCTTCATGATAAACACAGAGGGGAAATTGAGGACCTCACCCATCTCTTGAGGTTTTACACATGCATGCCCATTTTGGATTTTAAGGCGTCCTATCTCTCTCTAGTTGTTCTTTTTATTTGCTATACTGAATTTGGATTCATCTTAATCTGCTCAGCCAAGGCTATCTCATACCCCATTTTAGCCCTGCTGATTTCCTTCTTCAGTAAACTACTGTAAACCCTGTGTACCTCCAGACATTCCCTTGGAACCAACTGCCTGTACTTGAGTGACGCCTCCTTTCTTTCTGGTCAGAGCCTCAATATTTCTTGTCTTCCAGGGTTCACTCTTCCAGCCTCACTTTCCCTTCACCCTCACCGGAACATGCAGACCTTGAACTCGAGCTATCTCACTTTTGAAGCCCTCCCACTTGCTCTGAATCATTCTATCTGGATACACACTACTCCAATCAAGCCCTGCAATCCCCTGTCTAATTTCAACAAAATTTGCCTTGCCCCAGTTTAGAACTTGAATCTGTGGGCCAATTCTTTTCCCTACCATAACTATTTTAACATTAATACATCTCTGGTCACTTTTCCCAATATGCTCCCCCACTTTACCTCCGTCACCTATCCTGCCCTGTTTCCCAACAATAGGTCGAGTTTGTCCCTTCCCGACTAGGACCCTGTACATGCTGCTTGTGGAAGCTTTCCTGAACACACTTAATAAATTACGTTCCACCGAAGTTCTTAACCCTCTGGAAATCCCAGTCTATGTTAGGATAATTAAAATCACCTATTATGACAACCCTATTGCTCCTGCAAGTCTCGCCAGTCTTCCTGCATATTTGTTCTTCTAATTCCCATTGATTATTTGAAGGCTTATAGTGCAACCACTAGAACGTTACCAACCCCTCTTATTGTTTGCATCATTTACAAAATCTTATTGGATATTATCTCAGTTATTTCATCTTTAAATACTAGAGTGATACGCGCCTTAATCAGAACTATTGGTATTTAAATTGTTTCCATTTACATCTCTTCCTCACAGTGACTTTCACATTTGCAGCATCCCTTGTCAATGCATATTGGAGATATGGAGCTGTAAATGGATGGGAGCTGCACATCCTGTCAGTTCCAACATTGGTCGCAAGTTTCCCCACACTGAGCTGCGATCTAACACAGTGTTACCGAACAATGCAACAATCTGGGTTTATATATGAATGATCCAGTGCGGACTGCTCAGCCCCCCCATGCTGGACATTTAGCCCAGGGTAATAGATCAAGCATTGGTGTGGGCTGCACAGAGTTTCACTCTGCACATAGCTGGGTTGCATTCAGCAGTACACTAGCCGGATCTACACAGGGCTCCAGCCTAAATATGTAATGGTTATGTGAGTTAGATTGCGAATGTGAGAGAACGAAACATCCGGCTATGCCTTTATTTTTGTTTTAATTCTTGTGATTGGACTCTTCAAATCCTGACTCATCCAGTTAGACCCGACCCTCTGGATGAGTCATGGTAACTGTTGTTACAGCATCTGGGTCTGCAACATGACCAACAAATGGAGCAGAGGCTGCAGAGAGGGGAAGCTCTGTAAAATGGAATGAGGGAATCACCATCAGATCAGCCGTGATCTTAGTGAATGGTGGGGCAGGATTGAATGGACCACTGATGCAACTTATCACATATTTCTGTTTGTTCCAAGCAAACTCCCCTTCTCTCCCAGTGTCCCATACTGATGGGGACTGAGTCACCTCCTCCTGTTCCTGCGTAACAGGATCCTCGGGCCTCACTAGCCTCCAGATTTCCCTGTGACCCAGTTTTGAGCAGTTGAATAACTGGCTCCTGTTCCTGTGTCTCAGCCTCGATCAGTTGAGTGACTGTCTCCTGTCCCTGTGCCCCAGTTTCAAGCAATTGAATGACTCCCTCCTGATCCCAAGTTTTGTGAAAGTAGATGTCCTCCTCCTGCTCCTGAGTAACAGGCTCCAGTAGCTCTGTGCTCACCTGCTGCTCCTGTGGAATGGAGGTGAGGGACTGAATGGCCTCTTCACATTCTTTACAGCTTTTTCTTGACTAAAGGCCTTTCCCCTGTTTCTGTAAAACACCATCAAAATCTGAATGATGTATTTTTGTATTTGACTCTCTGTGATTGAGCAAACAAGCCGATTGGCAAAATTCAGATGCTGAATGGCCTCCTCCTGTTCCCGTGTTATACACTGAAGGGTCAATAGACTCTCAGAGATGTACAGCACGGAAAAAGATCGTTCGGTCTGGTCATCCATACCGCCAAATATCCTAAATTAATCTCGTCCCCCTTGCCAGCAGGTGGCCCATCTCCCTCTAAACACTTCCCATGCATGTATCCATCCAAATGCCTTTTAAATGGTGTAACTGTACCTGCCTCCACCACCTCTATTGTCTGTTCAATCCATAGACACAGCGGTCTCTGTGTGAAAATGTTGTCCCTCATTTCCCTTTTTAAATCATTCTCCTCTCACCTTAAAATTTTGTCTTCTAATTTTGGACTCGTCTATCCTTGGAAGACATTGACTCTTTACCTTATCTATTCCCTTCATGATTTTATAAACCTCTTTAAGGTCCCCCCTCAGCCTCAACACTTGAAAATAGCCCCAGCCTATTAAAACTCTCCCTGTAACTCTAACCCTCCAACACCTGTAACATTCTTTTACAGCTCTTCTGCACCCTTTCAAGTTTGACAACGCCTTTCCGAAAAGTGGCCAAACCAATGTCCTGCACAGATTTAACATGTCATGCAAATGCTTCGACTCAAAGCACGCACCAATAAAGGGAAGATCACCAAATGCCTTCATCACTGCGCTGTCTACCTGTGACAGCACTTTCAAGGAACAGAGAACCTGCACCACTAGTCTAACTTTGCTGCCTCACAGGGCAGCGAAATGGGTTTAATTCCATCCTTGAATGACTCGCTGTGTGGAGTTTGTACATTCTCCCCGTGTCTGTGTGAGTTTCCTCCAGGTGCTATGTTTTACTCCAACTGTATAAAGATATACAGATAAGGGTAGATTGGCCATGCTAAATTGCGCACCATACCCAGGGATGTGTAGGGGAGGTGGATTAGCCATGGGAAATGCAGGCTCAGAGGGATAGGGCAGGTGTTTGTCCAGTGGGATACTGTTTAGAGGTTCGGTGTGGCCTCGATGTGCCGAAAAGCCTGTTTCCTCACTGTAGAGATTCAATAATTTCAATGGAGTTCTCCTTCACTGGCAGCTTTCGACAGGGCACTACCTGTAAGTCTAACCTTGATTTGTCTTGCCAAAATGCAACACCTCACATGTAACTAAAATATACTCTATCTGCCACTCCTCTGTTCACCTAAAAAGGTCCCATTATCGTCTGAGAGATCATTCTTCACTGTCGACTACACCACCAAATTTGGAATTATCTACAAACTTACTGACCATACTTCATATACTCAAATGTAAATGATTTGTATCAGTGACAAAAGGCAGTGGACCCACGATTCATCTTTGCGGCACGCTACTGGTCACAGGTCTCCAAGTTTAATGAACAAATGACCATTGTCACGCCCTGTCTCCAATATTGAAGAAATTTTCGGATCTAAATGGCAAGGTCTCCCTGGATCCGAGGAAGTCTAACCTTGCTAACCAGTCTACCATGTAGAACATTTTGGTAATCTTACTGAATTCCATAAAGACAACATCCACTGTCCTGTCTTCATCAATCATCTTCATCACTTCCTCAAAAGATTACACCGAGTCAGTGAGACGTGATCGCCAATGTACAAAGCCCTCTTCAGTCCTTGTCTTTTCAAATGCATTTACATCCTTTCCAACAAAATCCCCTCCAACGATTTAGTCACCATTGACGTCAGGCTCACCGATCTATAGTTACCTGTTTTCTTTCCCTTACTTTTTAAATAATGACACTATGTTAGGTGCCCTCCAAACCTTTGACACCTCACCTGTGGAAATCAATGATACAAATATTGCTGACCAATTTCTTTCCTAGCTTCTCGCAAACATTTGGGACACAACTGATCAGGTCCCAGGGATTTGTTCACCTTTATGCGTTTTAAAATGTCAAACACCTCCTTGTACAATAGACACTTTTCAATGTTTCACTGTATATTTATTCATTCTCTCGCTCTTGTAACCTCCTCCTCATTAAATACTGAGGAGAAAGTTTTGTTTCATATCCCTCCAATCTCGGGTGGTTCCACACATCGGTAGTCTTACTGATCTTTAAGGGGCCCAGTTCTCCCCCTAGTTAATCTTTTACCATTAAAGGATTTGAAGAATTTCTTCAATGCCTCGTTAACCCTATTTCTAAAGCCATCTCATGTCCACATTTTTCTGGCCCGAATTCCCTGTTGACTATACACTTATTGCCCTTATACTCCTCTCGGGATTCACTTGATCTCAGCTCTGTTTACCTGACATATGCCTCCTTCCTTACCTTGACCAGAGCATCAATATATCTAGCCATCCAGCACTCCCTGCACCCACCAGCCTTGCCCCTCTCACTAATAGGAACACGTTGGCTCTGGACTCTCTGAAACCACGTTTTGCTGGCCTTGCATTTACCAACCATCCCTTTATCTGTGAATAGGGTATTCCAATCAGCCTTTCACAGGGGTCACCTAATACTTTCAAAATTGGCCTTGTTCAAAGTTAGAACTTAAATGTTGATATCAGGTATTTCCTATTCCACAACTAATTTAAAACTAATATTTATGTGAAACAGACTTGAAAGTTAAATCAACACTTCCTGCCCCTCTATAACGGGCTCAAAAGTCTGATTAGGCTCCTCATGTCCCTCTGTAATCGATTCAAGAGGCTTAATGGCCTCCTCCAGTTCTTCTAAACACATTCGAGAGGCTGCATGGCCTCCTCCTGTCCCTGTGTAACAAATCCGAGACACAACAACCTGTGGATTACGAGCAGCCGTTAAACTATATCTGATGGAGGTCCATCCTTTCTCAGTTACAGAAACACAGACAACACAATGTACTGCAGGTGCCCTCTCAGTTACACTTTATGCAGCTGCAGCAACACATCTCTTTGTTCTGAATGATTCTGTTGACAAAATGTGCCAATATTCCAGCTTTCCACCTTTTCAAGTAGCAACAGGCTAATATGGGCTGATTGGTCTTCTCTTATCCCTCTGTAAGAGGCCCATAGGGACAGAATTGCTTCGGCCTGTTCCTGAGCAGCAGTCCCAATGCTCTATCTCAAGGTTATGAAAGGATTTGACAACAGGGCATCAACACCAGGAGTGGCCGCACACTGGTCAAGAAGTACCGTACTTTGGGTTCAGGTATCTAGAAACTTACCCACACACCCCCCCCCCAACATTTTTAATGCAGCCAATCTGTTATTTTATAACGACCTCCTTTCATAAACAGAATGGAACATACATAGACCCCTGCAGTGTTCTGTTAATACTCTCATATACAAGGAAAAAAAGATATAAAATATTGAAAGATTTATGGTCCATCCCTCAGCAACCCTCATCCATTGCATCCAGTATATGAAAAGTGATTTATTGAACTGGTTAACTGAGCCTATTTGTTCAGTGACTGCGATTAATACCAATCTCCATGGATTCTAATTATCCTGGTGGAGGGTTTCAATCTTTTAATGATAAATGGGCTCCGTTCAATGTGTCAACCCGTAACATGAGCGGAGCATCACCGACAGCACTGACAGGGATCAGCAGATCCAGAGAGAAGGGGAGGAGATATCAGAATCTGTGAACATGAGACTGGAATGTTCCAACAATGGATCAGAATCTGAGAACATTAGACCGGAATATACCAACAATAGACAGGAGCTTAGCCGAAATTGGTGTTAAGACCTCTTACCAAATTAGACCTCTTACCAAATTAGAATTACAAACCCTACAGTCCGCAAACAGGCCATTCGACCCAACAAGTCCACACCAACCCTCCGAGGAGTAACCTCCCCAGACCCATTCCTTTACCCTATTATTACACATTTACCCCGACTAAGGCACCTAACCCACACATCCCTGAAAACTACAAACAATTTAGCATGGTCAATTCACCTGACATGCACACTTTTGGATTGTGGAAGGAAACTAGAGAATCCAGAAAAAGCTCATGCAAACACTGGAGAATATGCACTGGGAGGCTATTGGGTTCAAAGGTTACGTATGGTAGTTGTTAGTGTCTTTGGTTCTGGATGTTGAATTCGGTTGGTTTAAACAGTGCGTTGAGTATAAAGACAATTTCAGTCACTAAGAGTTCTCTGGGTGTGGAAGAAGTAAAGTTAGGGGTTTTACAAAAGGTATAGAAGGGAAGCTGTAGGAATTGGCAAACAAGCTGGAGTTGGAATTGTGTTTGTCTGTGCGAAAATGAGAGATAATTACAGCTAGAGCTCGGCAATTACATTTGGTGGAACCGCCATCAGAACCTTTGGAAATGGCCAGAATTCAATTTCAAATGAGGCACCTTGAACATGAGAAGGAATTGAAACAGTTTCAATTATGATGAAAAGTAGAAATAAAAGAAAAGGAAATGAAGACGAAACAGAGAAAAAGAGAGAAGAAAAGCAGAGAGTTTCAACTTCAAAAGTTAGTAATTAGAGAGGAAAGTTGACATAGAAGGTGGAGATGAAGGCGGACAGTCGGCTGGATAAGGAGGATAGTGAGGATGAGCAACCCTATATAGCCAAAGGTCTGACGGGGATCTGTTTAAATACATCCAGGTATTATCTAAATTTGATGAGAATGATGGAGGGAGCCTTTTTAATATCATTTCAGAAAGTGGCTAAACAAATGCAGTTGCCAGAGAACATGTGGATTTAGTTGATTCAAACAAAGCTGGTAGGCATTTGCATCCCTATCAGAGGAGGTATCTGCTGAGTATGAGGAGGTAAAGAAAGCCATTTGAAGTGCACAGGAGCTTGTGCCAGAAGCTGACAGACACTGTTTCAGGAATCTAAAATAGCATGCCTGGTTAAACGCACGTTGTGTTTGAAAGGATCAAATAAATTTTGAAAGGTGGGGAAGGGTATTAAAACAGAGCAAACCTATGAACCTTAGAGAGATTCTTATTTTGGAGAAGTTCAACAATTTACTTCCTGCAGTCGTGAGAAGTCATGTGGAAGAGCAGAGAGTAATAATGGGAAGGTTAGAAGCTAAAATGGCTGATGATGATGATTGAGTTCAGAAATCAAAGTTTGGTTTCTGTGAGAGATTGAGAAGAATGTGTGAGATTTTCTTAGAACATATCCCTGTGAGAGTAAGGTTTACTGGCATAGGCCAGGAGTAGCAGGTAAAGAGGTTACAGCATTAAGAGGTAAAGAAGGATGTAACTCTTTTATGCTGAGACATGAGGAGCTATGTAATTCAGAAGGACTATGGGAGAGATGAGAAGTGCTCCATTATGTAACGTGTGGTTGGAGTGTCCAGTGGAAACATCAACAGTTTTATTTCACAATGGGGAAGGAGGCCTTGAGCTTGGTGTTGGCGTTACAACATTTCAGCATTTACATTACAAATAACGTATCTGAGACAAATCGTTTTCACTGATCGTGACCCCTTAAAGTATTTGGAGAAGTTTTGGGAGAAAAATACCAGTCTGTGTCGACTGAGCTTATTATTTCCGCCATTCAGTATGAAATTATACATGTGACAGGGTTAGAAAACCTAAGTTTTGACACGTTGTGGAAACTTGAGTGAAGAAAGACAAAGGCATTCTGTGGCAGGAGTAAAATGACTGAAATCGAATCTCGTTGTGAACATTTGTATGTTCAGAGTCAATGTAATATATATGCATTGCAGTCAATAGACTATAGACAATAGGTGCAAGAGTAGGACATTCTGCCCTTCGAGCCTGCACCACCATTCAATATGATCATGGCTGATCATTCCTAATCAGTATCCTCTTCCTGCCTTATCTCCATAACCCTTGATTCCACTATATTTGAGAGCTCTATCCAACTCTTTCTTAAACGAATCCAGAGACTGGGCCTCCACTGCCCGCTGGGGCAGAGCATTCCACACAGTCACCACTCTCTGGGTGAAGAAGTTTCTCCTCATCTCTGTCCTAAATGGTCTACCCCGTATTTGTAAGCTGTGTCCTCTGATTCAGCACTCACCCATCAGCAGAAACATGTTTCCTGCTGCCAGAGTGTCCAATCCTTTCATAATCTTATATGTTTCAATCAAATCCCCTCTTAGTCTTCTAAACTCAAGGGTATACAAGCCCAGTCACTTCAGTCTTTCAGTGTAAGGTAATCCCGCCATTCCCGCCAGTCTACTCATAGAGGAAGATTAGGAGGTCTAAAATGAATCCTTTTGTATATTGATGGATCATTTTATTAAAGGTGGAGTTGTGAGTATACTATCACTATAAAAAGGTGATTTCATCTTGGGATTTTTTTTTTTGAAGAGAGGTTATAAAGGCAGAGGTGCAGGACTGCTGTCTGAAAACAGTTTAAGTAAATAATTGAGAAAGCCTTTAGGTTTTATTAAAACATTGGTAACAATGGAAGGGCAGCGGCCAGCTCTCCCAGACCAGGTTTTACTCGGTTTGCTTTTAGCTGCAGCATTCAGAAGCTGTTGGGGATCCCGGAAAGGGTTGGAAGTTTCAATACATGATCCCCAGCTGCTTTTCTCTCTGAGATCTCTGTTGATGTTGATATCGCTTCGATCGGAAAACTGCATGTCAGGATCTGTATTTGAATATATCTTTGTGCCAAGCAGTGTATACCAAGAAGGTACGGTATCTATTGTTTGTGTAAGTGTTCAAACATATAAGCTATTTCAAAATGTTCTTTTCTTTAATTGTATTTTAACTAAAGCATTTGAATAGATTATATTTTGCTTAATGTCGAGTGGTTTGACCAGTCACAACATATCTGGAACGCAAACTTCACATCTATTTTTAAAATAAGGAAAGGTTTGGGTCTAAGCGACCTTCTTAAAATATCTTGCAGGGATCTGGTCTATCCACAACACTTATAGATGAGGAGTTTCTGACTGACTCTTATTGAAAATTTAGTGGAGGGTTTGGGGATGGTTTGCTGGAGGTTGTGCTGTGAGCTGCCTGAGACATTCAGGGAGACATGAGGATTTGTTGACCCATCTTTGGGTGGAGCCTGGGGACTGTAGTTACAGCATCTGGGTCAGTAACATGAACAACAAATGGAGCAAAGGTAACAGAGTGGGGAAACTCTGAAAACACAGAGTTAGTGTATGTGTGGAAAGGGATCCGTTGGACCCACCCGAGTTTTCCATTAACAGCCTCGCAAGCTACACTTAATCCAGGAGCAGAGTGTGAGGGGACACTGATTGAACAAGGAGCTGGTCACAGAGCGGTGTCACCTCCTTTAACGCGTCCTGCAGCTTCACCCCAGGGGAGAGGAAGGTGCTTCCAGTGGCTGTTCGGGTCACAGTTTCTTTCAGCTTCTATGTTCTGGAACTTTCCAAACAGGACTGGGTGACATAGCCATCATCTCCCAGTATGTTGCCATAAATGTAACCATTCGGTGATGGAGGATATATATGGTGGATGAGGTAAATACATTGTTTCACCCTCAGCAGGGAGCTGCCGGGTGTATCCAGTATAATGGGATTCCCGATGGTGTACATGGCATCTGCAGAGTACCCATGTCAATGGGGAGAGGTAGAGGAACTGAAGTAGCTCTCTCTCTGTTAATGTTACCGTGTGTCCATGCACAGTACACTATGTTGGTGAATACGTCTGTCCTGACAGCAGCCACAGTTCCTTCATTCACAAGCAGACAGCATTCCCATCGTCTTCGGGTCTCCATGTAGAAATGAATGAATGTATCTTGGATAAAGGCCGACCCCTTAATACATGTTTGAAAACAGCATCCCCATCACCAACCAAACACTTCAAAACATTCCATGTGTACGGAGAGCAATGGGGTCACTTGGAATGTGAAGGAGCTGACGATCAGGGATGGAGCAAAACCTCCCATGTTTGAACGGGTCTGAGAGAACCCCCCAGTACACAGTATCATTGATCCCTGTAATCCCTCTCCATTTCAGTAACATACTGCCTTCCATTATTCTGTAAATGAAATGACAGGTTATATCATGTTATATTGCACCTGCCAAATTATTCTCCATTGCCTTTATTTCTCTGTATCTACCTGTAGATCCTCCACCCTCTCTTGATAATTTAATCTCTTGCTTATCACAGCAACATGACCAAACTCAGTATTTCTATATCTGTTCCATCCTCCTGATCATTGATATAGATTGTAAATAGTTGACGGCCCAGCACTGGTCACTGTGTGACTCCACTGGTGACGTTCTGTCAAACTGATTAAGACTGATTTATCCGGAGCGCCTGCTTCCTGTTTGATACACAGTCCTCTCCCATTAATGTGTAACACAGTGGAAAAGCTGAATATGAATGTGGAGAATCAGTTAGGAATCCAACCCCTCGAATCTGCTCCGCCATGGAATACAATCATGGCTGATGTCATCGCGGCCTCTGTTCCACATCCCTGCTATCTCTCAATCGTCAAACTCTAGTCTCTTGTTGGAGATTGCGGCTGATGAAAAAAATATCCACTCCACATCTACACTTTCAATTATATTTCGCATCTTACAGACCTCAATGAGCTCTCCTTTCATTCTTATAAAATCGAGAGTATAGGCCTGAACTGCTCAATTTCTCTTCATAAGACAAACACTTCAAATATGGAATCGTTCTAATGAAGCTCTTCTGAATTGCCTCCAATGGAAATACCTCATTCTGCAGGACACCCAAACTGTACTCCAGTTGCAGCCTCACTAATGCCTTGCATAGCTACAGCAACACTCCCTCCCTTTCTACTCTATCCTTTTACAAATAAACGATGAAGTTATGCTTGCATTTCTCAGTATTTGAAGTACGCGCAAGCAAGTTTTCTGTGACATGCAAGCAGGCACCCAGATCCCTCTGCACTTCAGCACTTTGAAGTTTCTCTCCATTTAGATAATCATCTGCCTTTTTATTAGGCTGGCCAACTTGAATAACCCCATATTTATCCACTTTAATTTTCATTGCCAAATGTTTGCCCATTCACCCAACCTATTCATAGAGTTTTTAATTCTCTTGCATCATCATTCCGAAGTAATTTCCCACCAACGTTGGTGTCATCTGAAAATGTAGCTATAGTATTTTCAATCCCGTCAACCGAGTAATAATATCGATCCCAAATGGTTGAGGCATGAGAACTGAAATCTATGACACCCAACAAATTGCATTTTCTAATATAAAATGATACATTTAATTCATCTGACTGCATTTTGTTAGTTAACCAAGCCTCCATCCAAGCTAATAAATTATTCCTAAACTGATGCTGTCTGATCTTACCACTCACTCTTTGGAGAAGCGACATATCCGATGCCTTCACGAAGACCAGATAGATTCCATCTCCAGGCTTCCCACTATCCACCTTGTTTGTCACATCTTTAAATAACTCAAGAAAACACTTCAATCATGGTTTATCTTTTGTAAAACCATGTTGAGTCCGATGGTTTGTGGTTTATGTTTGCAAATTTCCTCAACAATGGATTCTAATAATTTGCCTTAAATTACAATACTTTATTGTTACATTTTACTCCCTAATGTATTCAGTTATTATCAGTTCTTCCCTTTTGTAAACCTTTACGTTTTCTTTGAATTCCTGTTTGATTGGCAAAAGGTTTTAAGAGATGTGCCCCAATTGCTGCATAAGCGGTTTGTGTGGGTAACTGGACTCATCATCCTGCTGGTGTACAAAATCGATGGGATGAAGTCTTTCTGGCGTTCCCATGTTGTCATCTCCAAGGCCAGAATGACCACCTCCTGTTGATGCGTTAGAGGGGTGGGGGATTATGGAATCTTCCCGTTGCTGTGTAACGTTCTGTGGGTCTGATGGGTGTTCTCATATTTCTCCATAATCGGTGGAGATACTGAACGGTCTCCTCATGTATCCCAGAGATGGGACAAAGGGAACGATTGGTCTTCTCTTGTTCCCATACAACAGACACGTGTCTGAATTACCTCCTCCTTTCTCATGAAAAAAGTCTCAGATAGTTTTTATCCTAACACATTTCCCTTGCAACAGACTCGGTGGGTCTGAATGGCCTCCTGTTATCCCAGTGTAACAATCTCCAGTCACTGTGTGACCACTTCCAATTCCTATGTTACGGGCTTGAGGAGGCTGAAGGGACTGATCCTGTTGCTGTGTAACAGTATACTGGTGCAGCATGGCCTACTCTGGGTCCGGTGTTATAGATTCGAGGGGCTGATTGGCCTCCTCCTATAAATATACATCGGGCTCGAGGGGCTGAACAGTGTCGTCCTATTCTGGTGTAACAGGCTCGAAGGCCTGAATATCCTCCTGTTGTTCCTGTGTTACAGGCTGGAGAACGGAATGGATTCCCCCACTATCTGTGTTATTCTCTTCAGTTGTTGACTCCTTCCTGTCATCTATGTTGAAATACGATCATCCTTTATTTTTGTAAACTCCAATGGCGATTGGATTAACCTGATCATCCTTTCGTTATAAGCAAGCACCTTCATTGCAGGAATCAGCTGAGGGAACCACCTCTGAGCTGCTTCCAATATAACAACATCCTTTCTTCATTGAAGAGACTAAATCTGTACACACTACTCCAGGTGTGATTTCACTAAGATCCTGTACAGCAGCAGCAATGCTTTACCACCCTGCTGTAAGGTTCCTACCCAGGTTAGAGCTGTCTCAGCTCTCTGGGGGAAGTACAGAGCATTGTTGAACGATCATTGTCCTTCTCTACTCCACTAGCATAACGGGAGATCTGGAGAAAATGTCACAATGATGCTTAAGAAGATCATAAATGATGTGGCGAGATGATCTCTACCATTAATCTCCCCAAAGCCCACGTCGCTCAGATTCTACGGAATCTTGTAATGTGGAACGTAAAAACAGCAAGGAGAAGGAAACATTGATGGGAGTTATATATCAAAGTGAAAGCTGTAATACAAATGTAGGGCATGTTATAAAACAGGAAAATGAGATATACACATTTGTGGCTACTGCTGTAATAATGTCCTGTTTACATTATATCTAAACTGTGTTAACCCAACTGAATGCTAATGCTGGGAAAAATGGATTTCATGGGCATGTGTTAGATAGCTGGCATTAACATTTTGTCGAGCACTGAGCTTGAGATCAGGTTATTCAGAAATTGGTGTTGGATGATCAGAAAAGCTAATTGAAAACCTTGCTGTAGAGGACATTTTGGGATCAGTGACCACAATGCATTGGTTTTCTTTTATACCGTTTGAGTACACGGTAGCTTTTGGTTTATTTGAAGTAACTGTCATAAATCTGAATCATGCAAGCCCTGAAGGTGTGAGGAGAAAGTGGGCACTTCAGCTGCTGGAGATCAGTGGCGCTGGAAAAGCACAGTCAGGCAGCACTCGGAGCAGGAGCATTGTTGTTTCGGGCACAACCCTTTATCAGGAATGAGGCTTCTGGGTCAAGGGGACTGAGGGATACATGAGAAGGCGGTGTGGCAGGAGGCAGGTAGCTAGGAATGCGATAGGTAGATGAAGGTGGTGTTGAAAGTGATAGGTGATGAAGGGAGATAGAACACCTCATCTACTGCAACCTTTAAACTCAGTGTCGTCTTCTCTACATTGGCGAGACATACGTGGATCATTTCAGAGAACATCGCAGGAACAGCCACATTGACCAACTCCACCACCTTTTGGCTAAACACTTTAACTCTCCTTTCCACTCTGGAAAGGACATGAGAGCCCTGAGCCTCCTCCATCGCCAAACCCTAACCACCAGAATCATGGATAAAGAAAGGTTCCTCTTCTACCTTGGGACCCTCCAACCACAGGGGATTACTGTAGATTTCACCAGTTTCCCCATTTTCCCTAACTCCAACTTATCCCAGTCCAATATTCCAACTCAGCACATTTCTCCCTTTTGAACGTTCGTTTATGTTCATCTTCCTTCCCATCAATCTGGTCCACCCTCCTCTCCGATCTAACCCTTTCAGCCTCACCTTTAACTACCTATTAGGTCAATGGAAGCAGCTTAGAAAAATGCCAAGTGTTGTAGTAAGCCAGTGGATTCGGAGAAATGTAGGACCCAGCAATGGATGACCAAGAAACTGAGAAGGAAATCAAACAGAGAAACAGAATTCAAACAAAAGAAAAGCATAAAGACTGCTAAAAAAAACGCGCATCAGTGTATGAAACAAAACTAAAAACAAGATCAAAGGTGGAACAGTAGGTATGCGGACAGGGTAATTTATTGAAGAGAACAGAGAAATCACAGGGGAAAGAAACAGTTTCTTTTGGTCTATCTTCATGGAAGAATGTCCAGATATTCTCCCAGAAATACCAAGTGACCATGGGACTTGTGTAAGTAAAATCTAAGATCATTCTTATCAGTGATGAGGTCATCTTTGAAAAGGAAGCTGGATTGAGTATTTGTAAATCTGACAGATCAGATGGACTTCATACAAGAATTTCAGAGGAAGCAGCAATAGACATATTGAGTTCAATCTTATTTTCCAGTAATTCCCGAAATATATTTAGCCAGTCTGGATATGGCAAAAGTTATAAATATTATCCAATAGTTTAAGAAAGGATGACGATGGAGAGTGGTGAACTACAGATCAGTTAACGTGTAATCCGCGGTCGGGTGTCTCTTGGGCTGAATTACAAAGAACGTGTTTCTGGATATATAGAAGGCAATGGGAAAACTGGGGAGGATGATAATGCATCAATAAAATGAAAACCATAAGTGGCAAACATTTTTTGGAATGGTTTGAAGATGATTCTTGTGGACGTAGACAACGAGGAGCTAATGGATAATGTATCGTTGGATATTCAGGAGGATCTTTTTTAAGAACTCTCCCACTAACATCATAAGAAAAGTTAAAGTGAAAGGAATTGGGAAGGACGCATGCAAATAGGAAACGAAAAATTAGGTTTACATTCATGTGTATGCAATTGCAATAAAGAAGATGTCGTGCACCAGCTGCATGTAGTGTTGCTGAGACTAAACTTAGAGTATTGTGTACCGTTTGGAGTCCCAATCTAAGATAGAATATACTGACTACAGAGGAACTGCAAAAGGTATTTTCCGACTAATCCATAAAATGGCAAGATTGTCTGATGGGGAAACTCAGCCTGCGAAATCCAGTTTCAAAAGATGAGAGGAGATTGTAGTGAAACTCAGAAACTTAGAAACATGGAGGGGACTGAATAACAGAGGGACATGGAGAAGTGCAAGCAGGCGAGATTAGGGAGAATCCCACGGTATTCTACACGGACAAATAGAACAGAATAATCAGCAACAGTTCGTATCCATTAGAAACCAAAGGGGCAACCAGTGTGTCAACCCGGAGAACATTGATAGATTGTTACATGAGACCATCACAGCTGTTTTACTTGGGAGAAGGAGGATGCAGGTACAGAATTCCAGAAGATGGACTGGAAAGGTCTTCGAAAGAGATTGATGTAAAATACGAGCAGGGGTTTGAGGCTTTGTCTGGTATAAAATTGGACCATTCCGCAGGTCTGGATACTGTTGGAGTCAAGGGAGGAAATTTTAATTGGAATCTGACCACAGGGGAGGTGCCAGAGGACTTGAGAACAGCTAGTATGATTCTACTTCACAGTAAGGGTGGTAGAGATTTGCCAAGGTACGATGGACGAGCGAGTATTAGATCACTGTTCGGGAAACTACTGGAGAATATAGGGAAGGAGAAAATCGAACTCCAATCAGAGTCGCAAGGTTTGATCAGGGATAATTATCATGGCTTGATCAGAGTGAAGTCACACCTAATGAATTTGATTGAATTAGTTTGAGGAGGTCGCTTATTTCTTTTTGCAGCAAGGCCTTTGACAAAGTTCCACATGGGAAACTGAAAAACATAAAGTAAAATCTCACAGTATCGAGGATAACTTGAAAAGTTACAACGAAAATTGTCTTAGTGTCAGGAGGCAGAGGATGGTTGGAGAAGGCTGTTTGTGTGACTGGAGACCAGTGTCCCCTGGTGTACCACAGGGATCAGTGCTGTGTCCCTTATTGTTTGCAGCATTCATAAATGGTACAGGTGTGAATCTGGAGGGGGGGGGGTGGAGGGGTGGGAGTTGTGCTAAGCAAGTTTATGTTTGACACAAAGATTGACCGGGTGGTTGGCAGTGAGGAGAAAGTTCTGATTTTACAGGAAAGTACAAGTGGAATGATCAGATGGGCAGATCATTGGCAGATGGAATGTGATCCTGATAAATATGAGGTGATGTACTTTGGAAGGAGAAACCAGACATGGGGTGTACACAATGATTGGCAGCACACTAGGGAGCTCACAGGGTGTTTCTCCACACATCCCTGAATGTGACTGAACAGGGTAATGGACGAGTTAAGAATTAAACCGTGGGTGGAGCGTTTATTAATCAGGGAGTAGATTATAAGTGCTAGACAGGGCTTGGTTTAGTCCATGATGGAGTACTGTATGTTGTTCTGGGAGCCTCATTATAAGGAAGGATGTGATTGTACTGGAGGGGGTTGCAGAGGAGATTCACCAGGATGTTCCCTGGGATGGAGCATATCAGCGATGGAGAGAGGCTGGATAAGCTCGGGTTGTTTACTTTGGAGCAGAGAAGGCTGAGGGGGATGTGATTCAGAAGGATAAGGTAACGAGGGGCATGGACAGGGTGGATAGACAGTAGCTGTTCCTTTTAGACAGAGGGTCAAGAACAAAGGAGCACACTTTTAAAGTGAAGGGTTTGCGATTCAGAGAGGATTTAAAGATTACTTTTTTTTCACCCAGAGGGTGTTGAGGTCTTGAATGTACTTCCTGAGAGGGGAGTTATCACAGCTAACCTCTCAACCGTTAAAAGTACTTGGATGAGCACTTGGAAGTTTCATAACATTCCAGGCTATGGGCCTGGTGTTGGAAAGTGGGACTAATATAGATCATGCTGTATTTCTGTTGGTACAGAAAGTATGCTCCTGTGAGTGTATGATGTGGAGCTGAGCAGCTTAAGACATGAATTGTTGGGTTTCTGAAGATAATGTTCACAAAGTTTATAAGAGTGAACTGTTATAGCTTGTCAAATTATATCATTATGAGAAGTATGAATAAACAGTGCAGGTTTTTTCCAGTTTGAAACCAGAGAATGGAGAATGGGAAACAGGGAAATGGCAAAACTATGAATCCACTACTTCAGTTCTGTCTTCGCAGAACTTTCTGACAATACCAGGAAAACCAAGTCCGGTATGGAAAACGAAATAGTATATGGAACATAGAACATTGTAAGTAAATCGTTTGGGAGAAATTATTGGGACTGAAAATAATGGTCATAGACAACACGAACATAGATTTATGAAATGGGAATTATGTTTGAGAAACTGACTGGGAGACAAATGAAAGAGAAGCAATAGATGTAAAACACGTGGATTTTCAGAAAAATGTTGATAAAGCTCGCAGCCTAGTTTGCAAAATCAAATCTTAGTGGATTGGGTCGAATATATGGACATGTTTCTAGAATGGGACAGCTGGCACGAAACAGTGAATAGAAATAAACAGACACGTGAAGCAACAGCCTGACCTTGTATTTAAGGTATGGTTCTGTGAGTATGACTATATCCCAGACAACCCATCACCTTCCCCGGATATCTCCTCTCTCACCAGCAGGACAGACAAAGCAGAAGTAGTGGTACAGTGGGATACAGTTGGAAGGGAATTGCTCTGGGAGTCCTCAACAGTGACCTATATCCCATGAAGTCTCATGGCATTAGTTTACACGTGGGAAAGGAAACCTCCTGCTGATTACCATGTACCAGCCTCTCCCAACTAATGAATCAGTACTCCTCCAAGCTGACCAACACTTGGAGAAAGCACTGAGGGTGGCAAAGGCACAAAATGTACTCTGGGTTGGGGATGTCAATATCCACAAAAAGAGTGGTTCAGCAGCAGCATTACTGATTGAGCTGGCCGTGTCCTAAAGGATATAACTGATAGACTGGGTCTACAGTAGGTGGTGAAGGAACCCACAAGAGGGAAAAGCCATATTTGACCACAACCTTACTAATCTGCCAGTTGCAGAAGTATCTGTCCGTGACAGTATCGGTAAGTGACCACTGCATAGTTATTGTGGAGATAAAGTCACACTTGCACATTGAGAATAACCTCCACCATTTTAGGTGGCACTATCGCCGTGCTAACTGGGACAGACTTTGAACAGATCTATCTGGGTTTCCATAACGTGTTGTGGGTCATCAATAGCAGCAGAATTGTACTCCAGCACAACCTCATGGCCTGGCATATCCTCCTCACAACAATTACCATCAAACCAGAGGATCAACATTGGTTCAATAGAGTGTGCAGGATGGCAGGAGCAGCACCAGGCAAACCTGAAAATGAGATGTCAGCCTGATGAAGTTACCAAACAGGACTACTTGTGCGCCAGACAGCATAAGCAGTAAGTGATAGACAGAGCTAAGTGATCCCACAAGCAACGGATCAGATCTAAGCTATGCAGTCCTTCTACTTCTAGTTGAGAATAGTTATGGACAATTAAACAAGTCATTGTAGGAGGAGATTCCATGAGTATCCTCCTTCTTAATGATGGAAAAGCCCACCCCTTCAGTGTATAAGATTAGGCTGATGAATTCGCAATAATCTTCAGTCAGAAGTGCTGAGTGGATGATCCATCTCAGCCTCCTTTAGTCATCCTCAGCAATTCAGTTACCAGTCATCAGCCAATTTGATTCACTCCACGCGATGTCCAGATTCAGTTGGAGACACTGCATACCCCAGAGGGTACATACTCTGACAACATTCTGTTAATAGTACTGAAAAGTTGCTCTCCAGACCTTGTCACTGCCCTCACTAAGCTGTTCCAATACCTTTACACCAATTACATTTCCCCGATTACGTGGAAAATTACCCCAAGTATCTCCTGCATATAAAAAGCAGAACAAATCCAATCCGGCCAATTACCAACCCATCAGTCTACTCTCGATCATCAGCAAAGTGGTGGAATGTCTCAGTGCTTTCAAGCAACACCTGCTCAGCAATGTCCTGGTCAATGGCACCCAGTTTGGGCTCCATCATGACCACTCAGCTCCTGACCTCATTACCTTGGCTAAACATGGACAAATGAGCTGAATTACAGAGGTGCTGTGAGAGTGACAGTCCTTTAAGACAAGGCTGTCTTCTCCCAAGTTTGGCATCAAGGGGCGTAAACAAAACTGGAATCAATGGGCATCAGGGGCAAACTCCCCGCTGGTTAGAATCATACCTGACACGGAGGAAGGTGGGCATGGTTGATAAAGGACAGTCAACTCAGCTCCAGGACAAGTCTGTAGGAGTCCCTTGGGCAGTGGCCTTGGCCCAAACATCTTCAGGGCTGCGAGATCAATGCCCTTACCTCTATTCTAAGGACATAAGTGAGGATATTTGCCAATGATTGCACAATATTCAGCAACATTTGTGACTCCTCAGATACTGCAGCAGTCCATGTCCAAATGTGACAAGACCTGGACAGTATCCAGGCTGACAAGTGGCAAGTAATATTCACGTCTCACCCTTGCCAGACCGTGACCATCACCACTAAAATGCAATCTAACACGGCCCCTTGGTATTCAATGGTGTTACTGTCACTGAATCCACAGTGGGCTGCAGCGGTTCAACAAGGCAGCTCACCACCACCTTCTCAAGGGGCAACCAGGGACAGGAAATAAATGTTGGCCCAGCCAGTCACACCAAGATTCACGAAATAAATAAATTGAAAAAACAGATTTTATTTAACAGAGGAAGGTTGCTGAGGTATGACGGGGATCGGTGTTCGGGTCCCAGCTGTTCACAATAACTATTAAACATTTGGTTGCGGGAATCAAATACGATATATCCCAACCTGCTGACAGAACTAAAGGCTGTTGGATTGTGAGTGGGTGAGGAGGTTGTAAAAAAGCTTCAAGGTGACTAAGGCAAGTGGAGTGAATGGGCAAATACGTGGCAGATGGAGAGCAAGGTGGGTTGAGGTGACAGTGTGCCCTTTGGTGGGAACAAGAGATTGGCAGCTTTTCATTTGAAAAGGGATTGTTTGAAACATGTTGATCTAAAAAGTGACGTATGGGCCTTTTTGTTGTTTCCTTCTGCGTAGCCCTCCAAGGTCCCTGCAGCACAGCGAGGTCTGAACCCAGAAGTCAGTACTGGGAATGACATTCACACGCTGCCCAGTGTACATAGACTTACCAAGTGGGGAGCTGTAACATTGCACAGGATCTGGATCTCCCTGTAAACCAGTCATTGAAAGCAATATTGCAGGAGCAGAAAGCAGTTAGGAAGATCAATGATGTGCTGACCTTCATTTCAGGGGGATTTGAATCCAGGAGCAAGGGTGTCTTACTGCAGCTATACAGAGCGTTGGTGAGACCCCATCTCAAACACTGTCCAGTATTGTGTGCAGGTTTGGTCTCCGTGCCTAATAAAGGACAAACCTGACATTGATGGAGAGCAGTGAAGGATGCCCAGACCGATCTTTGCGATGACAGGCTTGTTGTGGGAGCAGAGTTTGGGGCGACTGGGTCTGTATTCCATGGGGTTTAGGAAAATGGGTGGAGATCTCAGTGAGATATATTAAGCTCTGACAGGGTGAGACAGATTGGAAGCAGGGATAATAATTCGCCTGGCTGTGTTGTCTAAAACAAGGGGTCACAGTATTAGGTACAGACAGACCATTCTGCAATGAGATGACAATAAATGTCTGCACTCAGAGACTGGTGAACCTGGGGAATACACTCGAACCTGGAAGCCAAGACACTGAATATAAACACGGAGGTAGAGACAGTAAAGGAATGGTCCGAGAGAAGGAGAACGATACGGAAATAAAGGGTCAGGTATCATTATATTGAATTGGATAGCAAACTTGACAGACCAAATGGACTACTGCACATCCTACTTTATAGCTTCCACGGTTAATCACATTAAGGGATGTGTACAGTGTGTGGGAAAAGTGCATTGCGGAGATGTTTGAATATGAACTGGAACGGGGAAGGCTTAATGTGTTGTATGGCCTACTCCATTCCTGATGTTTCTATGTAGACTGTAAATGTTGTCACAAGCTCTCAGATGTTAGGAAGGAGGTCACTGCAGGGTCAACAGGACTGTGTTTCTCATTCCGTTTCCCGATACTGAGGCTGGGGCCGGGTGTTCTGACTGGTTTTGATACAATAGAATGTCTTGTTTGGCGGATTCAGAGACCATTGCAAAGTTGATCACATGTCTGTGTGTCTGCAGTCACGTTTAGGCCAGACCAGGAAAGCACAGGAGATTCACTTCCGGAAAGTACATTTGTGAAGCAAATTGGTGTGTACAATCGACATTGGCTTGAAGGTCACTATTTACGGACACCAGATTTTGCATCTTAATATTTTGTCAATTGTGTTTCACTTACACCAGCTGCCAGAGCATTAGCCTGGTCTGGTTTAGTAATCTAGTGACCTTTCCACAGCAGCACCATCTCGACATGGGACCTTTCTTAAATCATACTGAGCAGATTATTTCTGTGCTGCTTGATAACTCTGTCAAAAAGAACTCCCACCAATTTGACTGTCGTGGTGGGTCTGAGGGGGAGGTAACTGGTCAGATTGTAATTATAATCCTCTTAGGAACTGGACATAGTTGAGTAATTTTCCACATTACCAGGGAGATGTCAGAGTTGGAGCTGGAATGAAACAGTTTCCCCAGGGAGACAGCTTGTTGTGCAGCATAAGTCTTCAGTCCTATTACAAGAATGGTGTCAGGGACCATTGCCTTTTTCGTACGTACTGTGTTCAGCTATTTCTTCATGTCACGTACAGCAAAATGAATTGGTTGAAGACTGGCATCTGTGATTCTGTGGGTATCATGGCGAGGGTGAGGTGGATCATCAACTCCACCCTTCTGGCTGAGGTTGGTGCAGATACCACATCCTGGTCTTTTACACTGATGTGCAGAGCTGTTCGATTACTGAGGATGGGGATATTTGTGGAGCCCTTTCCTCCGTCATTTGTTTAATCATCCATTACCATTTATGACAGAATGTGACAGGATTGCGGAGCTTCGATCAGATCTGTTGGTCAAGTGTGGTAGCTTTAATGGGTTAGCATCAGGTTTAGGTTCACGTGGTTCTGACCCAGTCATGTTCACCCACAGTCATTCCTGAAACATAGATTGTATTGATGGTAATGGCAGACTGAGGAAATTATTCGAGGCTAAAAGTTACAGGTTGTGGTTTAATGCTGTTCTGCTTCTCCTGCTGCTGTAGTCTACAGCACTACATAAATACGCAGTTTTGAGCTGCAATATCTACAATGCAATTCTGCTGTCTGTCCCTTAGTTCACATCGATACCCATTCACCCATCAGTCATGTACTCAGTGACCTACTCTGGTTTCTGATGTGGTAACACTACTATTTTCACACTCTCATTCTGCTGAGGGTCTCCCCCCGGGTCATGCTTTCAATCTGATACATTCTGCAAAACCAATTAACTTATTTTAATTCAATTGTTTAATTAATCTGAATATTTTTCCTTGAGAAATACCGTCTTCTGTGTTTAAAGTGAATGTGTTTCCTCTGTTTCTCTCCCTGACCATGATTAAGAGCTCTGCAGTGTCAGTGATGCCAGCCTTATGTAGTTTCCGAGCCAATGAATTCTCTGGATTCCCAATCATCTTCACCACATTGTATGTTTCCTCTTTTGGTTTGATGCCTTATTATTCATGGCTGCCTTGTCCTCCCATGAGTATGTTTCATCTCCTTTGGGAGAATTTCTGATATCCTCCGAAATTTCACCAGAAATTCTTGCTTTTGCTGTTCCATGATCTGCCCTGCTCGGGTCCCTTTCCAATTAACTCTGGCCAGCTCATCCCGAATGTCTTTGTAGTTACATTGCTCAATTATAATCACATTACATCAAAAAGAGAGCAATAGATATAAACCGAAAGGAGAAGCTTTGAGAGAAGAGATGCAAAGAATAATTGGTAAATTTCTTAACTAGATACAAAGAGACAAAGAGCGAGACAACATAGATGAGGAAATGTGAAAAATGAGAAAACTAGATCATCGAAAGAAGTAGATGTACATCCCTCAATGTTTTGGCAATTCCTGTGTGCTGTGGTTCTTTGTGTAGTGCATGTACAACAGAACAATGTGTTCAAATGCTGGCTCTGATGCCAGAATTTTTATCTCCAATAATATGACAGACACTAACTTTGGAAAGTACCCAACAGGCCATTATATTGAATTCTGGTAGAAAGGGGATTAACTGAAATAAGTTGGGACACCAGAAGCAAGAATTTATAATACACATCTTGGTAAGAATGAGAGATTGGAGTGGAGAATTCCAGAAAAGGACGGAACGTTGAGAGAAGGGGAACATATCATTTTAGATGAGAATCAAATGATGTTTGAACGTTTGATAAACTTTATACATCATATGCATCACTTTTAGTTAACTGTGTCTCCGTTGTTCATTTGGAATGTGTTGTGCACATATGAAAAATGTTACATATCTGCACACGTACATTAATTAAACACTGTATATAAAATCATTTTTTCCGCCATTGAAATGGTCCTGTTGTCGTGTTACCAAGATACATGAACACCAACTGGCCACTAAAAGACATGACCCACTATCACTATGTTCCATACATACAGACAAAGAAGGGCACCACTTTGATTGGGAAAACGCACACACATATTAAGACACGCAAGGACGTTCTTAGAGGAATGGCATTCTGACCAGAAGTCCATCAATAAACACAGCAATTTAGATCCATCTACCTTCTCTTGCAAAACAAAAGAACTGGAAATGACATCACCCATCTTAAGAACCCAAGACCTATAAATAGAGAGGCGCGACATACCACCAGCACTTCAGCAGAGACTCTCACTGATGATGTTACCTCGTCATAGTGTCGAATTGTCAGAAAACAAACCTTCAAGCACAGCGAGCTAACTTGCATACATACAAAGTGTTATTTTTCTTTTGTTCGTGGAATTTGGGAGTTCTTTGTCACTCATGTATTAACTGATTACGAGGTGAGGTGAACTTTTTGGGGTTTGTGGTTTTAATTAACAGAAGTCCTCAACATAGATGCCTTCAGAGTTTGGGGCCCCGCCGTAAGGGACTTGGACAGATTTGAACAGATTTCTGGTACAAAATGTCCCAGCAAATTCCAACACGTTGCAATTAGTGACCTAGATCTTCAAATAAAACCGGTCGGAAAGTCTGTTTAATTTTGTTTACTCGTGGTTGTTTAAATTAAAAGTGAGGGAAATGGCTTTTAACATTACTAAAGAGGTTCCCAAATTTGCCAAGAAAGTTTAGAAAGACAGAAGCAGGACATTTTTTAGAATTAGCAAATAGATTAGAATTTGGTTTAACCAGGGAGAAAAGGGAAGCTGAAATTGTAATGGAGATGGTCAAGCACATTGATGTATCAAAGAAACAGATAAGTGCAGTCGAGTTAGAAAAACTTTAATTGCAGATATGGCAACTGAAGTTCAAAGATAAAGAAAGAGACAGAAACAGAGAGACAAAAAAGAGAAGGAGAGGAAAAAGAAAGAGAGAGAGAATTTGAAATTCAGAAGTTGGGAATTAGACAAGAAAGTTAAATTAACAGGATGGAGATGAAGGTAGAACGTCGGGATGTATACAACTATGTTAGTGCCTTGCCATATTTCGATGAGAAAAATGTCAAAACCTTTTTTATTTCATTTGAAAAAAATGACTCGGCAGATGACGTGTCCAGTGAACTTGTGGATAATGCTCGATCAGACTAAGCTGGTGGGCACAGCTGGTGAGGCATGTGCAGCGCTGTCAGATGAGGGGTCAAGAGATTATGCAGATGTCACATTGGCTATTTTGATTGGCTATGAATTGGTATCAGAAGCATATAGACAAAGGTTCATAAAAATAGAGACGGAACCAGGTCAGACTTATGTTAAGTTTGAAAGAATTAACTACAGTCATTTTGATAGATGGGTGCTGGACTTAAAAATAGATAAGACCTGTGAGGCTCGAAGGGAGATTATTATGCTGGAGATGTTTAAAGACTCACTTCCAGAGATGGTAAGAATTCATGTGCACGAACAGAAAGTTCAAGAAGCGAGAAGCGCGGCAGAAATGGCAGGTAAATATGCATTGGTGCATGAGATGAAATTTAGCTTGGGAGAATTTACATGTTATGAGGGATAGAAATTGGGAGAAGGGAAGTTCACACATTACAAAGCGAACAGTAGCGCACAATAGCTTGCCACAAGTGAAAAAAGAAGCCCAAAGGGGTTGAAAGGAGGTGAAAGGTCTCAGGTGTTCTCAGTATAAGTGCGTGGAACACATAAAATGACAGTGCTGATGGTTTAAGAAGAGCACTAGGAAAAGGTGTTTTCATTGAAGTAAGCTGGGACACACTGTGATGGTCGTTGAAGGAAGGAACTTTGGGAAAGATGTGGCAGAAGAGGCTAAGCCCAGTGGCATTAGTGAAACTGGTAAAGGGGACCCCAAGTGGAGCCGAGGAGCTGCAAGAGAGTGCTCAGCCTAGGCAGGGGCTGGGTATGGAGTCAGTACCTGATCTCTGAAAGAATTCACCTCTGTAGATAAAGTTTACTCAAAAAAGAACGGGGGGAGAAGAACAAGAAGTTATAATTTTGTGAGATACGGGACCTGCTCAGTCTCTAATAGTTGATAAGTGAGGCGCCAGAAAAGCACAACAGATCAGGCAGCATCCAAACAGCAGGACAATTGAATATCAGGCAGAAACCCATCGTCAGGAATGTGGTGGGGGGAGAATGGGGCTGAAAGATAAATTTGAGGGTTGTAGCGGAGCTGGTGGGAGGGTCACTGGGAAGGCGATAATAAGATGTAGGTTGGAGTAATAGTGATATGTCAGAGGGGAGGGTGGAGTCGGTAGATGGGAAGGAAGATGGCCAGTTAGGGCGGTTCAAGAGGGCAGTGCTAGGTTGAACGGTTGGATCTGGGAGAGGTTGGTGGAGAGGAGATTTGGAATTTGGTGAAGTCAGCGTTGATGATGGTTCTAGTTTGAGGGTTCTAGTTGTCCTACCACCTATCCACAACACCCTCCTCTCCGACCTATCACCACCTGCGCCTACCTATCGCCTTCCAAACTATATTCCACCCACCTCCACCCCCACCTTCCTATTTATTTCTCGGCCCCCTTCCCCCTCCCTTACCCCACCCCCCACTTTCCTGCTGAAGGATTTATGCCTGAAACGTCAACTCTTCTGCCCCTCGGATGCTGCCTGGTTGGCTATGCTTTTCCGGCCCCACACCTTTCAACTCTCATCTCCAGCATCTGCAGCCCTCACTTTCTCTCGGCCTCGAAGAGTGAGAGATGAAAGTATTTATACTCTTTCTGACATATTAATCAAGATCGTAACAATTTGTGGAATGGGGTTAGAAATTAAGTATTCCCTAGTGTAACATCAGGATGGAATGCCAAATCAAGGTTGGGGAAGTAACAGTGACAGTGAATAACAGAGTGTCAGTTCCAGGAATACAGTTTGTTCTTGTGAACGATTTAACAGGATCCAAGGTGGGAGTGGCACGCCATGTGTTGGAGAAGGCAAAAGGAAAACTAGGGAATTGGGGAGTTAAAAGAAAAATACCCAGGATTTTTCCAGACTGTATAGTAACAAGATTCCACTGTCATAAGTTAGTGCGGGAAGGAAAACCGAATTAAAAAGCCAAAGGAGTTGATGTGCAGTTAACTGACTCCCTGTTTGATGTAACGGTGCAGGAAAAACCTGAACAGGCAGAGGATCAGGCAGAGGGGTTTAGTCCAGAAAGGCTAATGGACTTACAACAGATATATACACACATTCACACACACATACACATGCACACACACAGAAAAGGAATCAGAATATATTGTCAAACGTTATTAACTTAAAGATAGAATCATAAAATTAAAATGGAGACCCCGATAGGTTAGTGCAGAAGGGAAATGGGCCTAGGTGCACTAGATTGTGTTAGAGGTAGCGTACAGTGTTACGGGTAACACATACACTAACTGCAGGGGGTCACCTCGGTGGACAGAAGACTCAGGTTAAGGTACAGAGGCATTTCTAGTGGCCTGGAATACACACTAACGTGGTTATTTTTTGATGTACATGTCAAACATTCTAAATGGTAGGTAAGTCACAGGCAGTACTAAAGCCAGCACCTTTGTTACGAATTCCTGCATTCGAAGAACATTTCGTGTAGGTTATGATGAGTTGTGTAGCTCCCCTATCTAAAATAAAAGTGGAAATGCCAGCCATAATGGATGTGTCTACCAGATTTCCAGAGGCAATTCTATTATGGAGTGTTAAGGTAAAAAGGGAGGTGGAGGAGTTGGTATCTTTCTTTACTCACTGTGGGTTCCACAGAGAGATTCAGTCAGACCAAGGTCTCATTTTACCGCTCAGCTGTTTAAGGAAGTCATGGATAGCTTAGGCATACAGCAGTTTAAATCAAAGGCGTCCCATCCTGAATCCCAGGGAGCCTTGGAAAGTTAGCATCAGACGCTGAAGACCATATTAACAGCGTACTGTCAGGATTACCGGAATGATTGGAATGAAGGTGTCTCATTGAATTGTTTGCCATTGGACAAAAATTATTTACCCCAAATAAATCTACTCAGTTTACTTCCATTGAGTTAATATTTGAAATGAAAGGCCCTTTGGAATCAATTGAATATAAATTGACAGGACCGAAGTCAGGGATCTCATACTCGGATTATGTATGTGAGGTGAGGGAGAGATTAGATGGAGTAGGTGAGTTCGCTAAACAGCACCTGAAGGGCACAGCATAGAATGAAGCACGTGGCAGATAAAAACTCGGAAATTTTGACGATTTCCTGTGGGGATGACGTATTAGTATTGCCACCAGTGATAGGAATTCCCTTCACAGCCAGGTTTAGTGACTCAGGAACAGAGTTATGGTCAGATGAACAAATTGTGCAGCTTATCTGTATGATGTAGTGACCTTTAGCAAGTGATTGAAAGCTCACACGTTACATTTGAAAGAGCATGTTGAACGATTACAAGAAGCAATCTTGGTAATAAACTTAAAGAAAACAGAATTCGCGAAGGCAGAGATGACATTCTTGGGACATTATATTGGAAATGGAAGATTAACCCCATGGAACACAAAGACAAAGGGCTTTGAGGAATTTCCACAACCATCCTCGAAGAAATAGATGCTTCGATTTTTGGAACGGAGTGGATTCTATTGGAAGTTTGTTCCAAACTTCAGCAGCGTATGGGCACCACTGATGGATGTATTAAAGGAGAACACAGAGTTATGGTGGACAGAACAATGCCAGGAGGCACTTGAGAATTTTAAAGCAGGATTAATCACTGCACCAGTTTTAGCTACACCAAATATTTTGAAAACCTTTGAAAATTAAATTTGCTTCTCGGGATTTAGGGGTTGGAGATGTATTGATACAGAAAGGTTATGATGGATTTGAATGGCTAATTGGCTACTTGTTGAAAAAAGCGCAATATCCACCAGAAATAAAAATACAACATTCTCCATTATTGAAAAAGAATGATTAAGTTTTGCGGTGACCTGACAATATTTTAATGTTTATGTGACAAATAAATTGTCGGAGATGGCTGTGGACAACGACAAACCTCTCACGTTTTTTGGAATATTTAAAGACCAGAATATGAGAGGATTTCATTGGGGTCGTATCACACCAACTTTAAATTTACAAAATGTACATGCTGTGGGTCCTAAAATGTGATAGCAGATGTGTTATCGCGGATTTAAAGGAAAACCTTTAGATAAGATTTGACTTATTCCAGTTTAAATAGGTGTACAAAATTAATATGAATGACATAACTGAGATTAATACTTTTGTATTTCATAATAATGGGATTAAGAATTAGAGGAAAAGAAACGAAGCCATCTTTTCATTCTGATGGCTCTTTTTTTTCTGAAGGAGGGAGGTCTTAAGAAGCCGAAAGCATGTCAGGTCACTTTAAGACAGAACGGGTTTTGTTGAATAGAAAGTACCCCACAGATGCCAGCTAAATGTCAGGCTGTTCCATATGTCACAATTAGCTGGGAAATGGATACCTGAGTTTTGGTTGCTGTTTTGACAATAATTCAAATACAACCAAAGAGTTTAAATAATGGTCAGGATACCAGAAGCCAACGGAACTTGAATATTATTGTGTGGACACCTGGAAAGCAATCAAGTTATGAGAATTGTTGTGTCATGGGGATTGGATAAACCCAGGATTTGAACACTAGAGGGAGAGCCACTGCCATCCAACAGCAGAGTAACTGCTGTAGAGCAGGAGTGCTAACTGGCCATCTCAAACACTCTCTATCAAAGATACATGTTCATGTAAACCTACTTGCAATAAAAACATGACCCAGGGAGATCAGCAGCTGAAAGAGTGAACACAGCGGGGAAGCTAGAGACTGTGTGGTCTTAAGATTGTAATGTTTAATATGTGGGCTGTTGGAACAGAATATTTTTACAGAGTTGGAGTCAGATAGTAAGTAGCTAAGAAAAGAGGAGCTTGTATTTGTGAATGGCAAATGGAATTTAATATCGATGCGTGATGTCTTACACTTTGGGAACTCAAATCAACGTCAGGTTGTTCACAATCCCCAACAGCAGCCACAATACCTTCCCTCTGAAACAGGTAGCCATTCCCACCAGCACTCCGCCCTACATAGAGAACACCAAGCTGTCTTTTCGGAGATGGAAGGTGCCTTCTTGAGACTTCACACAAGACATATGGCTTCCCTGCCCACCTCTAGAAAACCATGTTAAAGTCCCGCATGTGTATGATGAGCAACAGAGCCAGGAGGAACAACGTGGAGCAGTCTGTCTGTGCAGCTCTGCTCCACTTGGTCATCATGTTAGCGCATCAATCTGGAGACACTTAAGACTGCCGATGCTGGAGATCAGAGTAGAGCATCAATTGCTGGAAAAGCACAGCGGGTCAGGCAGCATCCGAGAAGCAGGAGAATCGACGTTTCGGGAATAGGACATTCATCAGGAATCAGCATCAATTATCTCATTCTACCTCTGTGTAACTGCATTGAGGTGGGAATGACCTCCTACTGTTCCTGTGTAAGTGACTCAAGGGACTGACTGGCTTCTTCCTCGTCCAATTGGACAGGGCCAAGGGCCTGACTGGGTTACTCCTGGTTCCTGTTTGACAGCTCGATGTACTGACAAGTGTGATGATGCTGTAGCTTTTCGAGGTTATTTTGTCCTGGTTTCTTTTAAGAGAGTGATTGAACGATCGTTACCAAGCTGGCTAGTTAAGACTCTTGAGTAAACAGCGAGGGAGGCCTTAGGTTAATTTTAATGCAGCCTGAATGGGTGTGGCCAGCTTTCGCAGATTAGGATCTCTCGGTTTTGGTTTCTCAGTAACATCAGAAACTATTGGGGTCTCAACAGAATTGTAAGCTTCAGGGAATGTTTCCTGGCTGCTACTCTCTCTGAATTTTCTCTTGTTGCTGTCACATTGCATCTGGAACAGACATTTTACATTCCCTTTAAAATAAGAAAAAATTAGAGTCTAGGCTATTGCCTTCAAATATTTTCGAGGGGCTCTGGTGTGGTCCATCACACTCGACTCCTTCCCTTCCTTAGTAATAGGCCGGAGGTACTGAGTGGGCTGTCCCTGTTCTACTCCAATAATATCAATGGGCTGAATGGCTTCCTCACATTCCTGTGAAACCAGCGTGAGGTGCTGAATGAACTCTTGTTTTACTGTGGCAATGTGCAGTGTCAGGCAGTGTTGTTACATGAATGTTACTGACACTTTAACAGCACAAGCCTGAGTTGTGTCTGGGTCTTGCTGCACATGGAAAAGAGACCAGATCAGGAGCTGACGGGGGCAAAATGTTCTGAACATTGTGGAATCTTCAGTGACCATCCCCACTTCTGATCTTATGGTGGGGAAGGTGGGGGAGGGGAGACATTGATGAAGCAGCTGAAGCTGTTTGTGAAGAGGAAGCTACCCTGAGGATCTCTCACAGAGGTGACCCAGGACAGAGATGATGAACATCTTCCTTTGTGCCACGTTTGACTCCAAACACTGGAGAGTTTAATCTGATTCCCAATAAGTTCAGTTTTGTTAAGCTCCTTGATGTCAACAGAAGTCAACCACAGCCTTAATATTGGGGCCAGTCATTTTTATCTGAACTCTTGTGTCAACCTCTTTTGTTCATATCAATAAACCATGATATAGGAGCAGCAAGTGTTTTCTTCAAACAGGTGGTATTGAATGTCAGGATTTCTCTTCTCAAAAGTGTTGGGGAGTGAGATGACTGAAAGTATTTGAAGAGGAGGTAGATGGATATTGACCTGTCAGAGAGGTGAGGGCTATGAGGAATTGGGTATGAAAGAAGATTTGAGGCCAAGAGCAGATCAGTCATGATCTTAGTGAAGGGCAAGGCAGGCTTGGGGAGTGAACGACCTGCCCCTGTTTCTGATTTTCTCGCATTCTGTTGTTGGAAAGTTAGTGGATGTTATTTTCATGAATGCTCTGTTGTTGTATATTGCAGTCAGGGAGACCAGAGGATTCTGTGAGCCATCGCTGGGTGAGGTATGGGGGTTGTATTCTCAGAGAACTTGGGACTAAACATGACCAACAAATGGAGCACAAGTTGCAGATAGGGGAAGCTCTGTAAAGAGAGATGAGGGGCCTCTTTCATAACCGTGCCTGGGTTTTCCAATTAAATTTCCCAAATCACCTCAAAGCGTGTGTGACATTCTTGAAGGGCCGAATGGTCTCTGTTTCTGTGCACCAGTTTATAGCAGTCAGTAGCATCCAACTGTTCCTGTCTAGCAGGTATGAGCGGCTGAATGGAACTCAGGAACATGGGAGTGAGGAGCAGGAGTGGGTCATTAGATACTTTGAGCCTTCTCCACCAGGCACTAAGATTGTGGCTGATCAGGTTGTGGTCTCAGCCCCACTTCCCTGTCTATATCCCATTGTGCATGACTCACTTCTCTGTCAAATATGTAACTAATGCAGCTTTCAATCAATGTGAACATAGAGGCACAATAAACTTCCACTGAAGCGAATTCCCACTTGAAAGGGCCTTTCAGATTTATTCGTCATCCCTCTTATAGAATCAGAGAGTCACGCAGAACGGAAACAGACCCGTTAGTCCGATCTTTTCACTCCGATCAGACATCAAATCTGATCTCATCCCATTTGCCAGCATTTGACCAATATCCCTCTTCTTTAAGTATCTTTTTAAATGTGCGATTGTAACCGCCTTCACCACTTCCTCTGACAGTACTTTCTGTACGCGCCACTCTCTGTGTGAAACATATATCTTCAAGTCCATTCTAAATCAATCCCCCTTACCTTCAACCTATGCTCTCTTGTTCTGGACCCCCTACCCTGGAGAGCAGAACGTGGCTGTTCAGAATATCCATGCCCCTGATAGTTTTGTAAACCTCTATAATGTCACCCTTCAGCCTCTGACACTCCAGGGAGAAACACCACAATCTAACCAGCCTCTCCCCAAAGCTCAAACCTCCAGTCCTGGAACATCTGTGTAAGTTATTTCTGCAGAAAACCGAATTGTACGCAGTATTCTTAAAGTGGCCTCACCAACATCCTGTACAGATGTAACATGCCATCACAACTCCTATACTCAATGCTCTGACTGATTAAGGCAAATGTGCCGAATGTGTTCTGCACCACACTATCTACCTGCGACACCACTTTCAAGGAACAATGCACCTGCAGCCCTATGACCCTTTGTTTCACAACATGCCCCAGAACCTAACCATGAAGTATACAATGTCTGCCCTGATTTTCCTTCCCAAAATGCAAAGCTTCATATTTATCTAAATTAAACTTTATCTGTTACTCCTTGCCTCTTTGTCTCATCTAATTGCGGTCTTGTTGTACTCTGAGATATGTCATCTGTAAACTTACTAACTATTGCCCCTATATTCACATCTAAATTCTTTACATAAATGATGAAATGCAGTGAACTCAGTGCTAATTCTTGCAGCACACTGCTGCTCACAAGCCTCCAGTCTGAAAAATATCCCTCTTCCTTCAAGCCAATTGTGACTAGCTTCTTCTGTATCTTATGTGACTGAAACTTACTAATCTGTGTCTACCAATCAGAATGAAATACTAGCTATGAAGAGAGGCTGAGTAGGTTAGGTTTACTTTCACTAGATAAAAGGAGATTGAGGGGGGACCTGATTGAAGTTTGCAAAATCATGAAGGGTGTAGCCAGGGTGGATAGAGACAAGCTTTTTCCCAGGTTGAAGGATTCAATACTGAGGCATAAAACAAACACCAGAAAGGGCATGCAATAGGCAACATCAATGTGAGCAAGATCAGCATTATTTGAAGTTAGAGAGTCCATTCCTCAGTTTAATAATGGGTTGGGAAGATGCTGTTCATGAGCCGCTGGTTTGTGTGTTCAAGATTCTGTATTGTCTACATGATGGAAGAGATTGTACGAGATCCAGGGTGTGCTGGGTCTTTGATAATGTTGTCAGCCTTTCCGCGGCAGTGAGCTGTGTAAATGGAGACAATGGATAGGACGTTGGTTTCCGTGATGGCATGGGCTGTGCACACAACCTTCTGTCATTTCTCTTACTGTCCTGGGTAGGTCTGTGGCCACACCAGGTCATTATGCACCCAGATACTTTGCTATCAGTGGTTCATTTGTAGAACTTGGTGAGGGTCCTTGTGGACATGTCAAATGTCCTGAGCTGCCAAAGAAAGAAGAGGTGTTCTTGTGCCATCTCGGCTGTCATATCTACATGAGAGGTCGGTTATCGTCACTCCAAGCAACTTAATGCTTTCCACTCTTTCAACTTCAGTTCCATTGATGCAGATGGGGGCATGTTCTCCTCATTTCTTTCTGAAGTCATTGATCAATTGGTTAGTTCTGCCGACATTGAATTAGAGGATGGTCTCAGTGCAGCACATCACAAAGTTCTCTATTTCCGTTCTGTATTTTGACTTGCCATCATTACATACCTGTCCTACTATGATGGTGTCTTCAGAGAACATGTAGCTGGCATTCGTTTAAAATTTGGCAATACAGTTGTGGGTGTACAGGAGTATAGTATGGGGCTGAGGACACATCCTTTGGGATTTCAGTGTTGAATGTTATGGAAGAGACACCCTTAGTTATTTTCACTGATTGTGTACTGCAGGTCAGAAAGCTGAGGATCCAACTTCAGAGGGCGGAGCCAAGACTAAGGTCAGGGAGTTTTGTGATCAGTCTGAAGGGAATAATGGTGTTGAAGGTGAACCTATAGTCAATGAGCAGGAATCTGACGTGGGTGCCCTTGTTGTCCAGATGCTCCAGGGATATGGCACCCGCTATGGACCCATTCCACGGGTAGGAAAATTGTAGGGGATCGAGGTAGGCTGGGAGACTGGAACTGATGTGGACCATGACGAGCTTCTCAAAGCACTTCACTCCCTTCAGTCTCCTGCGCTTTCAAGAGAAATGTCCCGGCTTATCCAACCTCTCCCTATGACTCAGACCCGAGAGGCCTGGCAACATCCTTGTAAAGTTCCAGTTTAATACCATCCTTCCTACAGCAAGGTGACCAAAACTGAACACAATGCTGAACTTGGAAATATCTGGAACTGTAAGTTTTACTCTGCTGCCAATTATTATGCTGCTGTGATATTGGTTTATTTTTTGTGTTATTCTGAAATCTTATTATTCATTGAATCCTCTGACGGTAATCCCCTCGGGTGAACGTCCTCCTGACTGCGTGAATTTGAATCAATCTATTTTGTTTGGGCAGATATTTTGATGCCGCTGTATATCAGAGAACAGGAAGAGATGATGGATGGCAGTGTGTGTCCTTTACTGGACCAGCTTGTCTCTCCAGGCACCTAAAGCTTTTATTGTGGGTCAGAGTACCTCAGAATCGTTACATCACAGAAGGAAGCTATTTAGCGCATTGTAGGTCTATGCACATAGAACATTACAGCTCAGTACCCACAACATCCTTCAGCACTGCCGACAGATCCACCGACCTTACTGTCAAACATAAATTTACTAACTCATCCTTCTATACACTCATTAAGGTCATTCAAAAAGACAAACAACAGTCACTCTAAAGCAGATCCTTGCAGTATATCACGAGCGACTGAAATTCAGGATGAACATTCCCCATCAACTACCACCTTCTGTCTACTTTCAGCTAGCCAATTTGTGATCCAAATGTTAAATCGCCCACAAATCCAGATCTCCATATTTTCTGGGAGAAAGTAAGGACTGCAGATGTTTGAGATCAGAGTCGAGATTTTGGCGCTGGAAAAGCACAGCAAGTCAGGCAACATCCGAGGATCGAGGAGAAAATGAAGACTGCAGATGCTGCAGACCAGAAAACTGATTCCTGATGAAAGGCTAAAAACAGAAACATCAACTTGCATGCATCTTGGACGCTGCCTCATCTGTTCGGCTTTTCCAACACCACGCTCTCCATATTTTCTTCAATAGCCTACCATGAGGGACATAATCAAACGCTTCACTGAAATCCACATACCTCAATTTACCCTCATCCACCTGTTTGGTCACCTTCTCAATGAACTCGGTAAGATTTGTGAGGCATGACATACCTTTCACAAAACCTTGTTGACTATTCCTAATCAAATGATTCCTTTCTAGATGATGGTAAATCCTATCTCTTATAATCCTTTCCAACACTTTACCCACAACCAAAGTAAGACAGGTATATAATTACCAGGGTTGTATCTTCTCCATTTCTTGAACAAAGGGCCACATTTGCTGTCCTCCAGTCTCCTGGCACTATTCCTGTATACAATGGCGATGTGAAAATCCAAACAGATGGTTGTGTAAACTCCTCCCTAGCTTCTCAGAGAGTCCTAGGATAAATCCCATCTGGCCCAGGGGACGTATCTATTTTCACACTCTCCAGAACTGCTAACATCTCCACGTTACGAACTTCAATCCTGTCTAGTCTATTAGCCTGTATCTCAGTATTGGCCTCGACAGCATTTTCTTTTTCCATTGTGAATACTGATTCAAATATTAATTTACAGCCTGTCCTCTCTCCTCAGACTCCACACGCAACTTAACACTACTGTCCTTGATTGCCATTAATCTTCATTTGTTCATTCTATTATTCATGACGCACTGATAGAAAGCTTGAGGGTTTTCCACGATCCTACTTGTCAAAGACTTCTCATGCTCTCTCCTGGCTATTCTTAGCTCTTTTTTAAAGTCCTTCCAGGCTGACTTGTAACTGTCAAGTATCCGAACTGAGCCTTCACGTTTCATCTTTACATAAGCCTCCCTCTTCCTCTTGAAAAGCAATTCAACTGCTTCAGTAAACCACAGCAGCCTCACTCGACCACTTGCTCCTTTCTTGACATGTATAAACTTATCAAGGACACACAGTAGCTGTTGTTTGAAAAACCTCCACACTTAAATTGTACCCATCCTCTGCAATTTCCTTCCCCATCCTATGCATCCTAAAACCTTTCCTAATCGCATCATAATTGCCTTTCCCCCAGCTATAACTCTTGTCCTGCGGTATACACCTGACCTTTTCCATCGCTAAGGTCAACATAATTGAATTGTGGTCACTATCAGCAAAGTGTTCACCTACCTCCTAATCTAACACCTGGTCTGGTTCATTACTCAGTACCAAAGCCAATTTGGCCTCGGCCCTTGTTGGCCTATCTACACACTGTGTCAGGAAACCATTCTGCACACATTGGACAAAAGCTGACCCATATAAAGTAAGTGAACTGCAGCACTTCCAGTCAATATTTGGAAAGTTAAATTCTTCCATAACAACTACTCTGTTATTTTCGCTCCTATCCAGTATCATCTTTGTAATCCTTTCCTCTACATCTCTGGAACTTTTCAGAGGGCAATAGAGAACTTTCAACAGAGTGACCTCTCCGTGTTTGTATCTAACCTCTTCCCATACGTCCTCACTAGACGAGTCCTTATCAAGCATCCTTTCTACCAACGTAATTCTGTCTTTGATTTTCAATGCCACCCCACCCTCCCCCACCCCAAGCCCCACCCCTGCCCCACTGTTAGTACCTTCCTTGTTCTTATTGAAGCATCTCAACCCCGGACCCTACAATGATCAGTCCTGTCCCTGCTCTATCCATTTCTCCAAAATGGCCAAAACATCAAGCTGTACAACTGCACAATTTGGAAACAGGGAGTGATTGGAGGGATTTTAAATGAGTGTGAGTTGGATAGATCAGAAGACAGCATGAGGGGAGATAGAAAGGAACGGACAGAAAATGGAAGTTTTATTGAGAAATTCTCACTGACTGCAAGGCCTTTATCTATTGCCATACCGTTTGAGCATTGTGCGGATACTGGCTGACGTCCCAGAGCATTTATCACTAATAATATCACAGAGCTGAGTTGCTGACAGTTAAACAGAGTTCAAAAGGCCGAGTGATTTTTTTTCTCTCTACAGTGAGAAGGTGATTTAATTTAAATAGACTGGATGAACAGCAGGAGGAACTGTGAATCGTGCTCGATACTGAGATACTGCGCCAGAGAATCTCACTGAGGTGGATCACTGACAGAGGGGAAATCAGCATCTCATCTGTGAGCCAAATAATGATTGATAAAGATTGGACATCACTTCCATGGTTTTATAATACACATTTCAATTTATGTAGCTCAATATCATGAGTGTATCTTATTTCTTTGTACTTCCCATAGTTTAGTACGAACAGAAAATCATTTTGTCCCCGTATTTTGTGTTCAATAAACAGATTTTACTCCTCATTCCTCACTTTAGATATATCCTTGAATCTGTTCTTCATATGAGGTATAAAGAATAACATTCCAATACTGATGACTGAGGAATATTATTGCCCCTCCCTCCAGTCTGAACTGCCATGTCTCACAATTCTCTGTTTCCTGTCTCCTCCACAATGCCATAATCACACTGTAATTGAAGTCCAGTAAATGACATTTCATCACAGTTCACTAACATCGATAACATCAATAGCACAGGCCTCATCTGCCTCTCCCTAAACCTGGAATAACAATCTGAATTGCATTTGTCACGTTCAATTCTCTGTTAACATATCCATGCTACTTGTCTGTGACAACCCCACGCTTCTCAGACGCACAGTCGCCTCAGATCATGAACTATGAAAATTGTATCAATGTTTTATTGAAATTATGATGCTTGATCAATAGTTCCAGGATGTATGTTTCCATTTGTCATCAGAGACGTTCTGATAAACTTATGGCATTACTCCTGCATCCAAGGCAGATTGAATGGTTACACTCAATTGATCTACCGGCCTCAAGATTTGTTCCATCAGTCACCCTCACAGAGCCCATCCAGAAAATGACATTGTTTTAAATTTGAATAAAACAATATTGAATTGAAAGTCGTTGGCTAGAGCTATTTGTTCAGTGACTGAGATTGATGTCAGTCTCCGTGGATCCGAGATGTGTCACTGGAGGGTTTGCCTCTTCTATTAATTAAGGACTCGGTTCAATGTGTTTTCCCAGTCTGGGCGGGAGCATCAATGACTGGACTAACAGGGATCAGCAGCTCGAGAGACAGGGGGAGGAGAGATCAGAATCTGAGGACATTAGACTGGGATGTTCCATTAATGGATCAGAATCTGAGAACATTAGAGTGGAATATTACAATAACAGACATGAGTTTATCCTGGGGTCGTTTCTACCTTTCTCAGCCTTGGATGTCATTAGCATCGTGGGTCGAAGATATCCTTTGGATTATTCAAGGTGGTTATTGTCCCATCCTTGCTATAGTTGGTGTTCCTGGTAAGTCATTCCATCTGACCATTAAACTGAATTGAACTGAATTGCTGTTCATATTCAAATTTTAAAATTTGGAAGTCATAATTTTCAGATCCAGTCAAATATTTTATTCCTTACTGATTATAACTAGCAAATTACTATTCACAACTTACTCAACAATACGCAAGGAGAAACCAGACTGTTCCTAATCTCCATGATCTTTTTTCTTCATTCATATTTACATTTCTACATATTCTCCCCACTCACTAATCCTGCCCAAGGCCACTATCAGGATATTTCAGTCACCTTCTCAGCCTCAATGCAACTGCTGAATAATCCATCGTTTGTGCCTTTGGTAGATCCAGATATAACCGTTTCACGTCCCTTCTAACTATGCTTACGTCACAAAATATTTGCACTTGAGCTGGTTAATTTGTCCTTTCCACAGACTCTGTCAGATGGACAGACAGTGCATGGTGGTCAAGTCATTGACTCATAATCAAACGGCACAGATTCATAATCTGTTGGTAGCTCATGAAGGAAGTTGATGGAATGCAAATGAAGTCATCACCACTAGTTTTCAACAGAAGCATATCTATTTGCTTTCGAGAAGGCAATGGGTTATCCTTCCATGTTGAGGACTCTGTGTGACTGCAAACCCACAGCAATGGGGTTTACTCTTTATTATCCTGTGCATCAGCTGAATCAGCCACTCAGTTCAAGATCAGCATAACATGCTGGCCTGACCAGGGCTGCACACATCCCATGAGGGAAGAACAAAAGGAAAGATAGCTCCCTTTCTCTGCCTGATTTCCATTCTCCTGTAAGGCATTTTCTTTCAGGTAGGTGACCATTCCCTGTTTCAAGTGAATTCTTTCTGATTGAGTCTCCCTCTGAAAGCGATATGCATCTCCATCGACACCTCTGGTAATGACCGATGCACAGATGCAAGAAACTTCAAAATTGCACATTATTCGCAGTGCAGAGAGAAGGAATGGCTTTTTATACCACCGGAAAGAAGCTGAGACAGCTAAATGAGGGAACAGAATTATTGTGATCAACTGGAGAGTGTTGTTGAGATAGTTTTTGGGGTATTGTGCACAGATTTTCTCTCCTTTATAAGGAATAATCCTCTTGGCAAAAAGAGTATAAAGGAGTTTCGCCTGACTAATTGTTGGGATGATTGTACCATCGGGCGTGCATGAGGATTAATCTGTAGCGCTTTGAAGAATAAGAGGTGATTGCATTGAAACGTAAGGTGATGGACAGTCATTCATTAGTTTCCAAACAGAACTAATACGGTGATAAATTCCATGTTTTTTTAACTTGGTTTACATGATTCTCGATGGCTTAAAAGACTCTGAGAACGTTCCTCTCACTCCACGCCACTCCCCATTTCGATTGAGAGAGAGAGAGTCAGTCTTTCACTAAACTCTTCCAACATTAATACAGTGCATTTGTTGGGTGATCATACATAGAACTTCACGTTATTCACCAACGCAACAGGAGCCAAAATACCTTCATTCTAAAACAGTTAACCACCCCCACCAGCTTCTGACCCCAATGGAGAACATGGGTCTGTCTTCTTGGAGATGGAAGATGCCTCCTTGAGGCTTGGCACAAAACATTTGGTTTCCTCCCTCACTGCCGGCAAAACACGTTAAAGTATCATTTGTTCCACAGGCAATGGAGCCACAAAGAACATTGTGAGCAGTCTATGAGTGCGGTCTCTGCTCTATTCGTTTTCCAGGTTGGAGCATCAATGACACCCTCTTATTCCTGTAAAAGCGTCTCGAGGGGTGAATGGTCTCCTCCTGGTTCCATAGAACATGCTGAGGGGTCTTAGTGGACTCTGCCTGTTCCTGTTTAACAGTTCAATTTACTGACCAAACGCCTCCTCTTCCTGTGAAACAGGCAGAAGGATTGAATGGGTTGTCCCTCTTCTTGATCAGTCATTTCGATGGGCTGAATAGTTTCCACTATCCGGGTGTAACCAGCTTGAGATGCTGAATGAGCTCCTCTTTTAACTGTGGAAATGTGCAGCGCCTGGCCGTTGTGTTACATGAATGTTACCGACACTTTAACAGCACAAACGTGAATGTTGTTTGGGTCTTGCTGAATATGGACACAGACCCGTTCAGGAGCTGAGTGGGGACAAAATGTTCTGAATATTGTGTGATCTTCAGTGATCACTCCACTTCTGATCTTGTGATAGATAAGGGGTGACGGGAATGGAGGCACATAGACGTTGACGAAGGAGCTGAAGATGTTTTTCCTGAGGAAGTTAATCTGAGGATCTCCTGAAGAGATGTCCCGGGACTGAGAGGATTGTCGGCCACCGACCACAAACACCTTCCTTTGTGCTCTGAAAGACCCCAAACAGTGAGGAGGTTAGACCTGATTCCCATTAAGCTCAAAAAATTAGGTGGTCCCGATGACATCCTCAGTCAACTACTGCCTTGATATCAAGGCCATTCATTCTTTCCTGAGCCCCTGTGTTCACCTCTTGTTCAAATCATTAGGTAACGGTGTATGTGTAGAGAGTATTTTCCTCTCACAGAGGGTAATCAATGTCAGGGATTATCTGGACTAGAGAGTTCGGGGAGCTACATCACTGAAAGTATTTAAAGAGGTGGTACATGAATCTTTGTCCTGTCAGGGAGCTGAGGAGTGTGAAGAATTGGGCATTATGGAGGAGTTAATGCTAACAGTAGATCAGCCATGATCGTATACAATGGCTTGACCGTCCGAATTCCTTATGTTTTCTTTTCCAGTAATTTCAAAGTAAACGGCTGTAATTTTCCTGGATGTACTGTATTTGTATGTTGTAATTAGAGAGAGCAAAACATTTTTGAGTCATCTCTGATTGAGGTATGAAGCTTTATGCATAACGAATCCTGGTCTAGACCAGACCAACAAATGAAGCACAAGTTGTAGAGACGGGGCACTCTGTAAACAGACCAGAGGCGTCTTTCAAAACCAGCCTGGATTTCCAAATAATATTTTCCAATCCATACCAAACTGAGTGTGACATTTGTGAGGGTTAAATGAAATCCTGTGTTCCTGTGGAGCATTGGCCCCCATCTGCACCTTGCAGGAGCTGTGAGAGGTTGAATGCACCATAGTAACACGGGACTGTGGAGCAAGAGTGGGTCATCAGACACTTTGTCACGGCTCTACCTTGCACTATGATCTGATGAAGGTCTCAGCAGCACTTTTCTGTCAGTGTACCATTTCCTTACATTCATTTGTCTTTCAAATGTCTTACACAGACAATTTTGAACAAATGGAAATATTCAGGCATCACAATTTTCTGTGGAAGGGAATTCACACCTAAAAAACCTTTTGAGAATCTCTTGTTCGTGTTCTGACCAATGTTGGAGGGTCACTCATGTCTTTTCCCACTCCTCTATTGGTGAAAGCAAATTTTAAATGTAACCAGTTGAGTGCTGTGCCCAATGATATAGGTCTCAGACTGGGTAATTTTCTAGAAAAATCTGAGACACAGGAAGTTGAACTGTGAACAAATGATAAAATGATAGAGTGTCTCAAATATGTTTCTGGCTTTGAATTTATTCTGCTCACCCTAATGTCTGGGAATGCGGATTTCTTCCCGGAACAGTTGGATTTGGATTTGTCTGAATTCCCTTTGCTTCGAGCTGTCCAGAAATTCCTATGATTCCTCATCAGGAATCCTCCACGAGTGGTAAAAATGACTCAGGATTTTTCTGCTCTCACACCTTGTTTTCGGGCAGAACAAAGTCAGAGAGAGAGAAACCAATTGGCTGCTGCTTCTGAGTCCGGTAATATTTTTCTCCAGCTCTGTTTGGAAAAATACAAGAATGTCAACTGAACACCAAAGTGGACCATATGCACTCTCCATGTACATTCTCTGGAATGGATGATAATAGACTGTATGCTGTATGCAGCATCATTGCTGTTGTTGTGCACAGTGCCTTGCATTAGCAAATGAAAATAATGTGCCCGTTTTATGATTTGATTAGATGCTTATATGCATCTGCATAATTTTTAAAAATGGGTTGATATCTTCATAATATTTGTGTTAATACCAATGCATCTCATTCAAAAAAAATTATCTAGCTTTAGTCTTCTTAACAAGATAAAATATGTATCCAGCTGAAAGACTTCTCTGAAAATCGTGGTTCAGTAAGATTTCTCATCTAAGATCTAAACAGATAATCCCCGATAACAAAAGGCCTTCATTTCAGGAATGAGTAAAGGGAAGCATCTTTGAACATCTTTGAAAGGAATTGAATCCTTTTTTTTAGTTTAGAAGATCAGAACTGCACCCAGTGTATCTGATGTGGTCTCAACAATCCTTGCACAGATACAGTGAAATATTCCTAATTAAACCCAATACCACTTACCTTCTGAATCACTTGCTGCATTTGCAGACAATCTTCATATGATTCATGTACCAAGATTATGAAAAACATCTGCATCACAGAGTTCTGCAATCTCTCTCCATTTAAATTGTTCCCGACTGCAATAGACAACTCACATTATATTATTTCTGCTGAGGGTACGCTCACTAACCTTCCCTGTCTACATCATAATGCAGATTCACTCCCTCCATTTGAAGATCTATTGAATGATCATTTTGGTGTACGAGGTAGTTCAGCTTTGATCCATTCAGTCCCTTCATCCAGATATTTTACATAGATTATTGATCAGTGATGACCCTACAGTGATCTCTGAGACAAAACTACTTACAGTTTTATTTTTAAAAATCATATGTCACTACTGTCTATTTCCTGTTAGTGACAACATCCCTGTTCCTGTGCAGCAGTTCAGTCGGGTTGAATGGCCTCATCCTGGGCTGTGTAATGTACTCAACGAGCTGAATTACTTCATCCTATATTCCTGTGTAATTCCTTAGAGGGGCAGAATGGTCTTCTCCCATCTCATTGTAACGATCCAGTCTGGCTGAATGGGATGGTCCTCTACCGTGTAATCGCACTGAGGGGTGGATTGGGGTTGGGTCAGCAGTATATCTCTGTAACTGCTTTGAGGGGTGGATTGAGGGAACAACTCATGAGGTAGGGACAGCAGTCTCTCTCTCTGTAACGGCCGGGAGCGTGGATTGAGGGAACAACACATGGGATAGGGGCAGCAGTATATTCCTGTAACGGCCGGGAGGGTGGATAGACGGCACAACACATTGGAAAGGGGCAGCAGTTGGCCATTTGGTGGCACTATTCAGAACGCTCATGGCTGATCCGAGTGTGTCTGACCATCCGTTTCCTGTCTGTACCCAATAAACATTGACTCTCCTGTCCAGCAAAGATCAGTCAAGCTCAAACTAAAATACCTAAATTAACCGAGTCTTCACTGCTCCCTGAGGATGAGGACACCACAGATAGCACAACAGTAAAGGGAAAGGGACATCCTTCTTTCATTGAAGGACACATTTTTTAAAAACTGTGTTAACCTCATATCAAACCACTGCCCCTTTTCGGATATAGTGGTACAATAACTAAGAATAGACATTAACCATTCTGCCCTCCAATCTTTTCCCACATACCACTGACTGTTTCCAATCAAATATGTTGCTGTTGGTGTCTCAGGAAGAGAATACGTGATAGCATAACACCAGACGAGCATTACAAAAAGGAGCAGAATTAGACCATTTGGTCCATCGAGTCTGATATACCATTCAGTCATTTCTAATATGTTCCTCAACATCATTCTTCTACCTTCTCCCAGAATCCTTCATCTCCTTATAAATCAAAAAAAATATTTATTTATCTTAATGGCACTCGTGTCGGTGTCTTAATGTGTATTTAAGTGTGTGTGCCCATGTACTTGCTATTTTTCTACTTGTGTGACTAAGTCTGTCTGTCTTTGTATCAGCCTGTGTGTTTCTATCTGTGTTTGTGTCCATTAGTGTGTGACTGTTTATGTCTTTGTGTGCTTCTCCGTGTGTGCATGCTTATCTCCTTGCATGAATTGTGTATGTTAGTATATTGGGGTATTTACCAATAGTCTGTGTATTTCAATGCCTGCATCTCTGTGCAAAGGGGTATCTGTTCTTCTCCGAGTGAGAGAGATGAGGTTGGAACTAACAGTCGGTTTGAATTGAGAATTGCTCTTTACTAAACACGCTCCTTATTAGGTTGGTGGGACGTGGATGTTTCAGAATCTCCACCCAAGGCCTCCTGGTCCTCTCCGGCTCTCTCCAGGATCCTCCCCACATATCAGGGTAGGGATATGAGGGTACGGATATCTGGCACTCCATCACCCGGCGTGGACCGTTCTGTCCTATTCCAGGCTGTTTCTCCTGGAATGGGAGAAAGGGAGGGAATGAGTGAGGGTGGGAGTGGATGGCCCTTCTGTTAGTGCTGGACTAGGTGAGGTGTGACATGGTGAGGTGGGCGGAGGGAGTCTGCCCATAGTGTTGTATCCCTGTAGTGCTATTAGTGTGCGGGGCTATTGCATCAGGGGCAGAAAATGTGGGGCAGGGAAGGTGCTGAAATCAACAGTGAGAGTGGTTGTACTTAAGCCTTATTTGGAGTGTGAGTCTTGGTCGAGGGGAGGTGCTATAAGAGACATACAGTGAGTGTGAGGGAGCAGTGAGAATAAACGGTGACACTTATCCTGACAGAGTGGGGTGGATATTGATGCTTGTCCTATATTGCTTGACCTGTCTTCAGATCATCTCAGCATCGAGGTGAGCCTCCCCGAATGTCTTATCCAAGTCTATCACTAATAACGACACAGGCTCAGTCCCTCAGATTCCACAGAATGAGTTTGGGTGGGTCTTACAAATAGCAAGGAGAAACAAACGTGTGTAATATATCTGAACCAAAACTGTCGCGCAAATATTTTGCATCATATGCTCTGGAAATTATATATGCAACTATACTCAAAGGGAAGCTATGACATACTGATATTATCGCTGGGCTCTTAACTCTGAGACCCAGGTAATGTTCTGGGGACATGGTCTCAAATCCTGCCATGGCAGATTGTGGAATTTGAATTCAATAAATATCTGGAATCAAGGGTTGATGATGATCGGGAATCCATTCCTGATTGTTGGAAAAACTCATCTGGTTCACAAATGTCCTTTAGGGAAGGAAACGACTGTTCTTATCTGGTCTGGCCTGCATGTCACTCCAGATCCAAGGCAACGCTGTTGACTCTTAACTGCCGTCTGGCATGGCCAGGAAATGCTGGTTATCCAGCTAAGTCCCCATCCTGTGAATGAGTAACAAATACTCGTGGGTTCTGCAGTAATAATGGATGGTGTCAAGTTGCATTGAAACTGAGTTAACAAAGTGACTGCTAATGTTGTGAAAAATAAATTCCTATAATGCATATCAGGTAGGTTGAAAAGTAAGTTGTGAACCAAACTAGGGAGCAGATTATTTCGGATTTGGTGTGTGTGATACTGATTAAGGATGATCAGCCATGATCATATTGAATGGTGGTGCAGGCTCGAAGGGCAGAATGGCCTACTCCTGCACCTATTGTCTATTGTCTATTGTGTGGTCAGAAGGACTAATTACTAACCTTGCTCTGAAGCAGCTTTGGAGGAATTGTGACATTAATATGTTATATTTTACATGGCGTCTGCATTCAATGTGGAATGTTTGAACATTCTTGTCAAACATCATGGAAGCCCAGAGGTTAGAGTGTCAAGTTCGCTCCAGTGAATTGGGAAAGTACAATATAACATTCAGTAAGAGAACAATGGTTGTTAGACCCATATACTCTTACAGCATGGAGACAGGCCATTCGGCCCAAACTGGTCCATTCTGAACAAAATGTCCATTCACACTAACCCCATTTCCCCGCCATTTCCCTGTATCCTTCTAATCCTTTCTGACCTGTGTATTTGTCCAAATGTATTTCATAATTTTTTAACGTACACGCCTCAACCACTTCTGCTGTCAGCTCATCCCATATGCATACCACCCTGTGTGTAAAAGAAATTTCCCCTCAGGTTCCCTTTTACTCTTTCCCCTCTGACCTGAAATTAATGCCCTCTAGTCCGTGATTGCCCAATCCTGGGGAATAAACGACTGAGTGCATTGACTCTATCCATGCCTCCCATGACCTTATACACTACTATCAGATCACCCTCAGTCTCATACAGTCTAAAGGACAAACTCCGAGCTTGCCCAACCTCTCACTATAACTCAGACCATTGTGTCTTGGCAACATCCTTGTAAATTTCTTCTGCACTCTTTCCAGTTTAATAACATCCTTCCTCGAGCAAAGTGAAGAAAACTGAACATGACGCTACAAGTATGGACTCGCCAACATCTTGTATAACTGCAACATAACTCCCTAATTTCGATACTCAGTGCTTTATCTGATGAAGGCCAGTGAGTCAAAAGCCTTCTTCAGTGCCTTGTCTACCTAGGACTCCACTTACTGAAAACCGTGCACCTGAATTCCAAGGTCACTCTGTTCCACTACAATCCTTAAGGCCCTGCCAGTCACCATGAAACCCCTGCCTTGATTTGACTTTCTAAAATGCAAGAACTTACACTTATCTGAATTAAACTCCATTTGCCATTTCTCGGCCCACTTCCCCACCTGATCAAGGTACTGCTGTAATTTCTGAAATTCCTGATAACCTTCCTCACTGTCCACGATACCACCTGTTTTAGTGTCACCTTGAAACTTACAAATCATGCCTGTACATTCTCATCTAAATCATAGATATATGTAATATATGAATATATGGTCGCAGCACCGACCCCTGAGGCATTCCACTCATCACAGGCCTCCAGTCCGACAAGCATCCTTCCACGATTACACTCTTCCTCCTAGCATCAATCCAATTTTCGACCTAATTTGCCAGCTCCCCCTCAATTCCATATGATCTAACCTTCCAGAGCAGCGTACCATGGGGAACCTTATTGAAGGCCTTACTGTCTTCTATATAGACTATATATACAACCATGCCCTTGCCAAAGTTACTGGTCACTTCATCAAAGCAGTCTAACAAATGTGTGAGTCATAATCCCCCATTCACAAGGCCCTGTCTTTCCAAATGCATGTATATCTTCTCCCTCAGAATCTTCTCAAGTAACTTACCTGCTACAGATTTTAGGTTTACTGGTCTATAGTTCCCTGGTTTTTATGTGTAGCCCTTCGTGAATAATGGCACAGCATTCACTACCTTCCAGTCCTCCAGGACTTCACCCGTTGGCTACCGCTGATGCAAAAGTACCAACCAGGGCCCCCGCTATTTCTTTCCTGTCCTCCTGCAGTGTTCCTGAATATATCTGGTCAGTACCAGGAGATTTATAGAAATACTGCAAAGTCTGAAAAATATCTTTATTTATTTCAGGTAAAACACCCAAGCGTGAGAAAGTAAGATAACAATGATTAGCATAATAAATTAAAGATTATATGAATCACTGGAAGTGATTTCAGAAGAATTCCAGACATTGTGGAATCCTGAGAATTCTCAGAAATTTACGATCCAGTAAAGGAGGGCCATGAAACGGGTAAGGAAATCAAAAAGGGAACATGCATACAAACAACCAGGAACACAAAGACTGCATAAATCTATGTTCTATATTTCAAAGGAAAGAGAAAAGCATAGTCAAATGTGGAAATCTGCAATCAGGAGAGACGAGCTTATTATCGATAACAGGCAAATGGCCAAGCAAATAACCAGTTACTTTGCATCTGTCTTCGTGAGGAAGATCCAGAAAATCACCCAGAAATTCGAAGTCTTTATATAGGACTTATGGATTAAAAGACATAAAGACAATTTATATCAGTAACAAGGCTCTACTTGAACATGCAGCTGGATTGAGCATTGTTAACCATGACAAACCAGATGTAGTTCAGACCAAAATCTTCAGAAATAAACCACTAATAGAAGTATTAGTTGCACTGTCGATGACTGTGTTCTATTACCCAATGCATTCTGCATCTTCTGGAAGCCATTGTAGATAAATGGACATTAGTAAACGTGATCCAAGCACGATAGATGTACGGTAGTGACCCAAGCATCTACAAAGGGAAGAAGAGATAGTATGGAGAACTACAGACCAATTAACTTGACATTTGTGGGGAACTGTTGGACTCTATCATATAGGATGTGATATTCGTTATTTAGAAATTAACAGCAACATTGGAGAGAATCAGTGTGCATTTCTGAAAGGGCAATCATACTTGACAAACTGTGGAATTGTTTGAAGTTGATTCTTACAGCATAGATAATGGGGAACCATTGCAATTGGCTCATGTTAGATTGTCAGAAGGCTTTCTATAAGAACTCACACAAAGAGTTCATAAATGCAATGAATGTGAAAGGCATTTGGAGGAATATATGCAAGTGGTAAGTTAAAGTTTGGATTACCTTGCTTTAAGGGAGTCAGAATATAGACGTAAAGACATTTTGAAGCAGTTTAACAGCGTGTTGGTGAGTACTGTACCTGGAATTTTGAGTACAGTTTTGGTCACCAAATCTGAGAAAGAATATGCCGACCACAGAGAAAGTTCAATGGACATTCCCCAGATTAATCCCTCAGTTGGCGAGATTGCGTGATAATGAAACTGGGCCTGTGTTCTCTAGAGTTTCAAAGAATTAGAGATGGGTCACTGTGAAATGCATAAAATTCACAAAACATGTGACAAGTTGGAAATTAGCAGGATGTTTCTCCGGCTGCCTAATCCACATTGAAGGGAAATAATGGCAGGATAAATGACAGACCATTTAAGACTGCAATAAGGAGGAAGTTCTGCACGCATAGGGGACAAACTAACACAGGGGCATGGAAACCTGCTGGCAGGGCAAGATGAGGGAGAATTCCCAGATAATATACAAGTGTGTCCAGCGGAACACAATAACCAGGGAACAGGTAGGTCTCATTAGTGACTTGCCAAATTGCATCCAAATGAAGTTTAGTGGTAGGAGACACAAGGTGGTGGCTGACTGCTTGTGTGATTGGAGGCCAGTGTCCAATGGTATACCACAGGGATCAGTGCTGTATCTCTTATCGTTTGTGATTCGGAGGTGCTGATGTTGGACTAGGTGGACAATGCTGTAAATCTCATAACATCAGGTTAAAATCCAACAGGTTTATTCAGCGGCAATAGCTTTCGAAGTGCTGCTTCTTCATCAAAGCGCACAATCACCTGATGAAGAAGTAGCGCTTCGAAAGCTAGTGCCTCCGAACAAACCTGTTGGACTCAAACCTGATGTTGTATGATTTTCAACTTTAATATTTGTGGTAATCATAAATGATGTCGCTGTGAATATGGATGAGGGGTGGGGAGTGTGAGAAGTAAGTTTGTGTTTGATACGCAGATTGGCTGTTGGCTGGCATTGAGGAGGAAGGCCTTCAGTTAGGGGAAGATACAGATGGAATGGTCATCTGGAAAGATCAACGGCAGATGGAATGTAACCCTGATAAATAGGAGGTGATACACTTTGGGAGAAGGAACCAGACGGGGGAGGACTCAATGAATGGCAGCACACTAGGAAGATCAGAGGGTGCTTCTCCACATATTCCTGAATGTGAATGGACAGGGCCATACACAATTTGGGAAAGTATAAGGGACTGTAAACATTGAGGCGCAGATTGTAAGAGCTATGCGGAACTTTGGTGAGGCCAAGATGGAATACTGTGTATAGTTCCGGGGAACATATTACAGGAAGGATGTGACTGCATGGGAGGGTTTGCAGAGGGGATTCACCAGAATGTTCCCTGGAATGGAGCATATCAGCTATGGAGAGAGGCTGGATAAGCTTGAGTTGTTTAGTTTGGAGGAGAGGAGGCTGAGGGGGACGTGATTCTGAAGGATAGGATTACGAGGAGCAAGGACAGGGTGGATGGGCAGCAGTTGTTCCTTTTAGTCAAGGGGGCACACTTTTAAAGTGAAGGGTTTGCGGTTTAGTGAGGATTTGACGATTGCTTTTCAGCCAGTGTGTATTGGGGTCTGAAGTACACTTCTTGAGAGGGGAGATATCATGGCAAAGTCAAAACTATTAAAAGATACGCGGTTGTGCACTTGAAATGCCTTAAGATTCACAGCTAGGCGTATTGTGTCGGAAAGTGGGCCTTATGTAGACCATGCTGTATTTCTGATAGTACAGAGTCTTTGCTTCTGTGATTGTATGGCTGTAGAAGGCCAATCAGTGAGTACCTTAAAATGGGATTTGATAGATTTCTGAAGAATGTCTTAACAAAGTTTATAAGACAGAACATGTGATATTTTCGGAAAATATGTTAATGGCAAAATTAAGAGAAAGAAATGTGCAGCTTTCTTACAGTTTGATGTCAGATAATTGAGGACTAGGTAATGGTAGAACTATGGAACAAAAGTTTCAGTTATGCCTTCACAGAGGAAAACAAAATAAAAAAGAAAACTTCCTAGCAATACTAGGGATCTTTAGTCTGGTTAGAAAAAGGGAATAGAATGAAATTAGCAACTAAACAGTTTAGAGAAAGTATCGGAATGAAATTAATGGCCATAGACAAAGTCAACAGAGATTTATGAAATGGGAATCATATTTGTTAAAGTGGCTTTTAGCAACATTATGGAGAAGGTAGCAATGTAATACGAGGGGAATCTCAGAAAGATTTTTGATAAAGCCCCAAGCCTATTGTGCGAATTCGAATCCTGAGGGACTCGGTCTAACGTATGGTCATGGTTTTAGAATGGGAGAGCTGGCAGGAAACAGTGCACAGGAATATAACAACATTTTTTTAAAAATGGAAGTCTAGGAGGATATAGCAAGGATCGTGTCTTGGGCCCCAGCTATTCCCAATACATATCATATATTTGGTTGACAGGCTCAAATGCAATATTCCCAAGTCTGCTGACAGCACTAAATGATGTCAGCATGTGAGTTGTGAGGAAGATATAAAAAAACTCCAAAGTGACTGAGACAAGTGAAATTCCTGGGTAAATACGTGGCAGATGGAGAGTAATGGCAGAGATGAGATGTTGTGTACTTTGATGGGAACAATTAATTTGGCAGCCTATAATTTGAAAAGGGAATGTTTGAAACATGTTGTTCTATAAAGGAACTTAAGCTGCATTTTCGTTTATTTCTGTGCAGCCCTCTGAGTACATGTGACAGTGAATCTGAAGCCAGAAGTCAATACTGGGAATGGCATTGACACGCTGACCAGTGTATATAGACCCAGCAAGTGGGGAGCTGTAACATTGAAAAGAATCATGATCACCTTGTACACCAGTCACTAAAGCAATATTGTAGGAGCAGTAAACATTTAGACAGATAAATGATGTATTCACCTTCATTTCAGGGGAAGTGAGTGCAGGAGTAAGAGTATCCTACTGCAGCTGTACAGGGCCTTAGTGAGACCCCATCTCGAACATTGTACAGTATTGTGTGCAGTTTTGGTCTCCTTACCCAATAAAGGACAAACCTGACATTGAGGGAGAGCAGTGAAGGACGACCAGACTGATCTCTGGGATGACAGGCTTATGGGAGCAGAGTTTTAGGCATCTGGATCTGTATTCCATGGGATTTAGGAAAATGAGTGGTGATCAGGGTGAAATATATAAAACTCTGACAGGGCGAGACAGATTGGAAGTTGGCTTGGACGCCTGAAACAAGGGGCCACAGCATTAAGTACAGACAGGCCACTTTGCATTGAGATGAGAATAAATGTCTTCACTCAGTGACTGGCGAACCAGGAGTACTCTCTCCCAGCTTGGGCTGTGTAAACCTAGGCACTGAATATAAATAAGGATTTCTGGAAATTAAAAGGATTGGGAGAGAGCGGAGTATCGTGTGAAGTTAGAAGATCAGCTATCAATTCAGGTTGTTCTCCAATAACTCAGTAGCTGTGTTCCTGTGCAACACCGTATTGTGTAAAATCGTGCAATATTAATAATGGGGTCTATGGGAAAAAGAGGGTAAGGGGCGAACCCCCAAAAATATTAGTAAAGCCAAAAATTTAATTTCGACTAACGCACATACTAGCACAGTCTAAATAAATCTTTAAGTCCCATATTGTAATAAAACAGTGCTGTAAATGTAACACTTTCAAAATACAGGTCACTGACTACAGCAGTGTACCTTTCACCACACTCTTCACCAGAAAGCGCGTGAGGCTGACTGAGCACGTGATGCCGATGGGGAAACTCCAGTTCTCCTCAAGATTCTCCCACAGTTTGAAATAAAGTTCTTTCTAAATGGATACTACAACTCCCCGTCTCAGGCTCAGTTTCAAGGCTTCCAGATCGGATTACATTCCTGTTTTAGCTGAACACATTGATTGTACATTTTGCAGGCAGAGGATCCTGAGGCTGGGTTTAGCTGTTCATTTGGTTCCCGGCAAGGAATTGCGTCACAATGAACGGGAGTTCACTTTATGGAAAAAGGTTCACGAATTACATTGCAACCAAATTGTATTTAATCAGCACGCGTTATCTGAGAACTGCCTGTATATTAAATGGAGGAGCAAAATTGATGGGCTGAAGGGACTACAGCAGTTCTCACTTTATATTTCACAATATTTAAACATATTAATGGATATGAATATTGTATGGGTAAAACTGCATTAAGGAGATGTTCGACCATTAACTTGCACAGAGAAAGCTCGATGTGTTGTGTGACGTACTCATTTCCCGAAGTTCCTGTACAGTTTGTGGAAAGCTCAGTAAATGTTGTCACAAACCGTCAGACGTTAGGAAGGAGATCTCTGCAGGGTCAACAGGACGATGTTTCCCGTTCCCTTTTCCGACACCAAAGTTGGAGCCAGGTGTTCTCTCCGGGTATATTCTTTAAGAGTTCGGAGCAGTTGATACAATTGAGTGCCTTGCTTGGCCGTTTCATGGACTATTGAAGAGTTTATCACATGTCTGTTCGTCTGGAGTCACTTTTAGGCCAGACCAGGAAAACACGGAAGATTCACTTCCTGAAAGTACATTGGGGAAGGAAATCGATGTTTACAATCAACATTGGACACAAGATCACTATTACTGACACCAGATTTTAGATCTTGATATGTTAATTATTGTTTTTATCTTCCACCAGCTGACCGAGCATGAGCCTGGTCTGTATTAGTAATCCAATGACAATTCCACAACAGCAGCATCTCCACATGGAGACCTATCCGAAACCACACTGAGCAGGTTATTTCTGTGCTACTTGACAGCTCTGTCATATAGAACTCCCACCAATTAGACTGTCGTGATGGGACTGATGGGGTGGTAATTGGTCAGATTGTATTTATTCCCTTCTTAGGAAACTGGACATAGCTGAGTAATTTTCCACATTGCCAGGGAGATGTCAGAGTTGGAGCTGGAATGAAACAGCTTCCCCAGTGACACGGCTTATTGTGCAGCACAAGTCTTCAGTCCCATTGCAGGAATGGGGTCAGGGCCCATTGCCTTTGTTGTATCTACTGTGTTCAGCGGTTTCTTCATGTCACGTGCAGCGGATCGAAATGGTTGAAGACTGCCATCTGTGATTCTGTGGGCATCATGATAGGGTAAGTTGGAACATCCACTCAACACGTCTGGCTGAGGATAGTGCAGACACCACATACTTGACTTTTACACTGATGTACAGGACTGTTCCATTATTTAGGATGGGCATATTTGTGGAGTCCTCTCCTCCAGTACGTTGTTTAATGGTCCATCGACATTTATGCTTGGATTTGGCAGGATGACAGTGCTTCGATCTGATTTGTTACTCGTGGTGTAATTTCTGCATCTGTACAAGATGCTAGTTCTGCTGTTTCGAGAGTAACCAGCCAATTGCGGTAGCTTTAATGGGTTGTCATCAGGTAAAAGTACACATGGTACTGACCCTGGCATGTTCACCCACACTCGTCACTGAACTATACATCGGCTTGAGGGTAATGGTGGACTGAGGGATTATCCTGAGGGAAAGGTTACAGATTGTCATTGAATACAATTCTGCTTCTGCTGTTGCTGCTGTGACCTACAGCATCAAATTATAACCCAGTTTGATATGCAATATCTACAATTCAATTCTACTGACTGTCCCCCAGTTCACACCAAGACCAATTCACCCAACAGCCCTGTATTCAGTGAGCTACTCTGTTTTCTGATGCGGTAACACTTCCATTTTCATATTCTCATTCTGCTGAAATTCTTTGCTTGGTGTCACGCCTCCAATTTGTTACTTTAACTCAATCAATTTAAAGTACGAATCTAAATCTTTTCCTTTCAGTAATGCCATCTTCTGTATTTGAAGTGAATGTGTTTCCTTCTGTTTTTCTCCCTGACCATGATTCAGAGCACTGCAGTGTCAGTGATGCCAGCCTTATGCAGTTCCAGAGTTAAGGAACTTGTCACCATGTGTTATCGTTCCGTTCCCAGTGTACAGTGCTCCATGTTTGACAGGATGTTTGAGCATCTTTGACGTTCGTCGTTGGAAATTGTTCAAAAACAGAAATTGCTGAAGATGATGCAGCATCTTCTGGAGTGAATGCAGATATAAACTTCAGGTCCATTGAATCTTCTACAAAGCTCTCTGTTTCTCCAGCAATTTTTAGTATTTTTATTTCCAGTATCGATCGCTATTTTTTAATTGAAAATTTGTTCTGTGCCCCTATTCATTTCTGGAGAAACTCAGCAGGTCTGCCAGCATCTGCAGAGACAGGGAAACAGAATTAGTGTTTCAAGTCTAGTGTGACACTTCTTCAGAACTCAAAATGATTGGAAAATGTGCTTCAAATCCCTAGCTAGGGTTGGGGAATGGGTGACAGGGGAAAGAGGGTGTGGCAAAAGATCAAAGAAGATTCTGTGAAACGGGTTTAAATTAAGATGCGATGGGGAAAGGGGTTCTCTCTATTGAGTGCAAGATAAGGAAGATACAAGCACAGAAGATCATTGGGAGGCCAGGTGGGGGAATGTTGACTATATGGTATTATATAGATCTGGCCATAGTTACATTTTCATTGTCGAGATCATCACCCCCGTTAGACAAATAAATTCAGGTGCGTGACTTGTTATTGGCACTAAATAAGCGTTTCATGCTGCCTCAGTATTGGAATATGGAGAAAAACAAATAATAGTATTAAGTTTTGGTTGTGTATTGTTTTACTGTCATGTTTAATATAGTTTCAAATTTGAAGCACTTGTCTTTAAATGTTTGTTCTTGAAGTTAGTATCAGATGGAGTGTAGAAGGTTGTGGGCTGACATTATAGAAGTTTATGAAATCATGAGAGGTATGGATCGGGTGAATACCCAAGGGCTTTTCCACAGGAGGGGAGAGTTCAACCATAGGTGGCATAGGTTTAAGGTGAAAGGGGGAAGATTTAAAAGGGACGCAGGGGCAGTGTTTTTATACAGAGTGGTACGGGTATAGAATGAGCTTTCAGAGGAAGAGTGGTCGATGCCAATATAGCTATAAGATTTAAAACTCATTTGGACAAACATACGAATGGGAAACATTTCGAGGCCTATGGGCCAAATGAAAGCAGATGGGGCTAGTTTAGATTGGAAAACCTGGCCCGCATGGACATTAAGAAAAGCTTCACGCAGTGTCAGTGAGGGTTTGTGAAAGGAAATTATATTTTGCCCTGTAAGATCATGCAAGGATTTATGCAGATGCCTGGAAATATAACAAGCGGACTTGATAAAGGGGATCTGGTAGACAAGAGGCTTTTCAGAGATTTTCCGCAGGGTATTACAAAATAAAAGATCTTACTCAAGCCGGAAGCTCGTAGGATGACGGATAATGTATTAACATGCAATGATGACTGGTTAACGCATAGAAATCAGTGAGTCAGGATTAATGGATCTTTATGATAAAGGTGTATTTGCTGGATCACCACACATATCAGTCCGATGGCATCAGTTATTTACAATCTATACTGACAGCCTGAAGGAGGGTGCTGAGTGCAATATACATCCAAGTTTGTGGAAGACACTGAGAACCAAAAGGCTGGCTGTTATTTAATGGAGAGGACTTCCAAAAAAGGAGGAGTACAAAGTGATTGGAGTCTTCCTGAGTATGAAACATAACGTCAGCATGCTGATGCAGCAAGTAATGCGGTTGGATCATTAACCGGCTTCCAGAGATGAAAGGCTTGAGTTATTCAGAATCTCTATAATGGTGACGTGATTATTCATTGGAGTTTAAATGAATGAAGAGGGATACTGCTGAAATATATAAGATACAAAGCGGGCTTGAGAAGGTAGATGTTGAGAAGTTGCTCCCATTCCTGGGCAGAGTGCCGAACTCGAGGATAAAGATACCGAATAAGGAACATCGATTTCAATCTGAGATACAAAGTGATGTCTTCTCTCAGAAGGTAGTGAATATCTGGAATTCCCTAACCCAGAGAAATGTGGAGAGATACAGGAGTCAGCATGAATTTGGAGTTGAGCCCTGGAGTAGATCAGCCATGTTCTTATTTTATGACAGGGCTAGCTTGAGGGGGCGAATGACCTACTTCCGTTCCTATTTATTAATTTCACATGTTACGCTATTGGAAACTAACAGGTTATTTTCCTGGAAGTCGTATTGCACAATGTTGCATTCAGGGACAGCAGATGATTTGTTTAGGTTAACCGTAGGTGGGGTATGGGGGCTGTATACCCAGCGTATCTAGGTCTGTAACATGACCCACATCGGGAGCAGATGTTACAGAGAGGGGAAGCCTGGAAAGAGAGCTTGGGGGTTGGAGTCGGTTCCTGACCCAGCCTGGATTTTCCAAGTAGTTTTCCGAAACTACACCTCACCATCGGAGTGGCCTCGATGTGCCTTTGTGAGCAAGTCTGAAGGGTTGAACGTAACATCAGAACATGGCGCTGAGGGACATGAGTGGGCCATTCTGTCCATTGACACTACTCCACCAGTAAATAAGGTTGTGGTTCATTTCATTGTGTTCCCAGCTGCACTTTGCTCCCGATGCACTATTATCCCTGATTCATCTGTTTGTGGAAAATCATTTTATATTATATCGAAGCCAGCCTCGATATAATATAAAGATTCAGCCATCCCAAACTTCCGGGAAAGAGAATTCCCACTGGAATAAATTCCCACTTGGTGAATTTCTCCAAATTCCTGCTCTGACTGAGGTTGGAGGGTGTCACTGTTTCATTTTTATCCAACTCTTCCACTGCTCCCAACAAATTTAAAATTTAGCTTAAAAATGTATTGCTGGAAAAGCGCCGCAGGTCAGGCAGCATCAAAGGAGCAGGAGAATCGACGTTTCGGGCATATGCCCTTCTTCAGCAATGAGGAGGGTGTGCCAAGCAGGCTACGATAAAAGGTAGGGAGAAGGGACTTAGGGGAGGGGCATTGGGAATACGATAGGTGGAAGGAGGTTAAAGTGAAGGTGATAGGCTGGAGAGGGGTGGGGTGGAGAGGTCGGGAAGAAGATTGCAGCTCAAGAAGGCGGTGCTGAGTCTGAGCGACTGAGAAAAGTTGGGGGGAGGGGAAATGAAGAAGCTGGAGGAATCTGCATTCATCCCTTGTGGTTGGAAAGTTCCTAGGTGGAAGATGAGGCGCTCTTCCTCCAGGCGTCGTGTTGCTACGGTCCTGCGATGGAGGACGCCAATGCCCTGATGTAGGCCAGTGTGCCAACAGCCTTCTTCACTGTCCTGTGTATCTGCGACTCAAATTCAGATAACCATGCACCTGATTTCCAACATCCTTTTGTTCCACTACACTCCTTAAGGCCCTCTCATTCACCATTAAACTCCCACCTGAATTTGACTTTCCAAAATGAAAGATGTTGCATTTATCTATATTAAACTCCATTTGCTATTTCTCAGCCTACTTCCCCAGCTGATCAAGGTAGTGCTGCAATTTCTGATAATGTTCCTCACTGTAAGCGATACCTCCTATTTTAGTGCCATCTGCAAACTTACTAACCTGCATTGTGCACTCTCGTCTAAATCATTGATCTAGATAACACACAGCAATGGGGACAGTACCGACCCCTGAGGCACTCCACGAGTCAAAGGCCACCAGTCCGACAAGCATTACCTCCACCATAGCCATTTGCTTTATAATGTCAAACCAACTGCGTCACCAAATTGCCAGCTTACCTTAGAGTCTGTGTGATCTAACCTTCTAGAGCGGCCTTTCATGTGGAATCTTACTAAAGGCCTTACTGAAATCCATATAGATTATGTTGACCGCCCTGCCCTCGACAACTTTTCTGGTCACTTTCTCAAAAAACCCTAATAAAATTTGTAAGGCATGATCTGCCACGCTGACTGCTCCAAGTCAAACTCTGTCTTTCCAAATGCATGCATATCTTGTACCTCAGAACCTTCTCAAGTAGTTTACTGCAAACAGATGTGAAGCTTACTGTTTTGTATTTCCCAGACAATATTTGCAGCCCTTCTTGAAGAAGGGCACTATATTTGTTACCGCCCAGTCTTCCAGGACCTTGGCCCCTGTCTTCTCTCACCTCTTGCAGTGCTCTTGGATATATCTGGTCAGGACCAAGAGATTTATCTGACTTTGTGCATTCTAATATGTCCAGCAGCACCCCTACTGTGATTTCGACAGTACCAAGATATGACAATTAACCTCCCAAAGGTCACAGGACTTCATGTCTTTCTTCATGGTAAACACAGAGGGGAAATTGAGGACCTCAACCATCTCTTGTAGTTTTACACATGCGTGCCTATTTTGGTTTTTAAGGCGTCCTATTCTCTCTCTAGTTGTTCTTTTTCTTTACTATAATGAATTTGGGTTCACTTTAATCGTCTCAGCCAAGGCTATCTCATACTCCTTTTTCGCCTTCCTGATTTCCTTCTTCAGTAAACTCCTGTATCCCCAGTGTACCTCCAGGGATTCCCTTAATTCCAGCTGCCTGTACCTGAGCCACGCCTCATTTTTGCTGGTAAGAGCCTCAATATCTCTTGTCATCCAGGGTTTTCTCTTCCACCCTCACTTTCTCTTCACCCTCATAAGAACATGTAAACCTTGAACTCGCGCTATCTCACTTTTACAGCCCTCCCTCGTGCCCAATATCCTTTTACCTGAAAACAAACTACTCCAATTAACCCCTGCAATCCTCTGTCTAATTCCAACAAAATATGCCTTGCCCCAATTTAGAACTTGAATATGTGGACCAATTTTGTCCCTCCCACAACTATTTTAAAATTAATACAACGCCAGTCACTTTTCCCAAAATACTCCCCCACTTTACCACTGTCACCTATTTCACAAAAGTAGGTCGAGTTTGTCCCTTCCCATGTAGGACCCTTTATATACCGCTTGGGAAACTTTCTTGAACAAACTTAAGAAATTACGTTCCATCGAAGTTCTTAACCATCTGGATGTCCCAGTCTATGTTAGGAAAATTTAAATCACCTATTATGACAATCCTAATGCTCCTGCTACTCTCACCAGTTTCCCTGCATATTTGTTCCTCTAATTCCCATTGATGATTTGGAGGCAACTAACCCCCTCTTACTTCCTTGTACCAGTCACAGAACCTCATCGGATAATATCTCAGTTATTTCATCTTTAAATACTTGTGGGATACTCGCCTTAATCAGAACTATTGGTGTTTCAACTGTTTCCGTTTACATCTCTCCCATGCAATGATTTTCACATCTGCAGCAAAAATTGTCAAGGTACAGTGGAGATATAGCGCTGTAACTGGATGGGGGCTGCACATCCTGTCACTTCCAGCAAGTTTCCCCACACTGGGCAGTGATCTAACACAGTGTTACCGAAAACTGGAACAACCTGTGTTTATATATGAATAAACCAGTGAGGTCTGCACATCTCCCCACGCTGGACATTTATCCCAGGAATATAGATCAAGTATTGGTGTGGGCTGCACAGAGTTCCATTCTGGATATTGTTGGGTTGCATTCAGCAGTACACTAGCCATATCTACACAGTGCTCCATCCCGAATGCATTATGGATGGGCTGTTTAGGTGAGTTGGATTGCGAATGTGAGAGAACTAAACATCTGGCTATACATTTATTTTATGTTTTCATTCTTGTTATTGGACCCTTCAAATCCTGACTCATCCGATTAGACCCGACCCTCTGGATGAGTGATGGTGACTATTGTTAAAGCATCTGGGTCTGCAACATGACCAACAAATGGAGCAGAGGCTGCAGTGAGTACAGTCTCCGTCAAATGGAATGAGGAAATCACAGTCTGATCAGCCGTGGTCTTAGTGAATGGTGGGGCAGGATTGAATGGACCACTAATGTAACTTGTTCATGTATTTATGTTTGTTCCAAGCAAACTCCTCTTCTCTCCCAATGTTCCATACTGGTGGGAAGGGAGGCCCCTCCTCCTGTTCCTGCGTAACAGGATCCTGGGGCCTCACTAGCCTCCAGATTTCCCTGTGGCCCAGTTTCGAACAGTTGAGTGACGGCCTCCTGTTTCTTTTCCTGTTCTTATGTCCCAGTCTCAAGCAGTTGAGTGACTCCCTCCTGTTCCTGTGTCCCAGCCTCGAGCAGTTGAATGACTCCCTCCTGTTCCTGTGTCCCAGTCTCAAGCAGTTGAATGACTGCTTCCTGATCCCAAGTCTGTGAAAATGGATGTCCTCCTCCTGTTCCTGTGTAACAGGCTCCAATAGCTCTGTGCTCACCTCCTGCTCCTGTGGAATGGAACTGAGGGACTGAATAGCCTCTTCACATTCCTTACAGCTTCTGTTGACTAAAAGCAATTCTCCTGATTCTGGAAATCACCATCAAAATCTGAATGATGTATTTTTGTATTTTGCTCTCAGTAATTGAGCAAACAATCTGACTGACAGAATTCAGAAGCTGAGTAGCCTCCTCCTGTTCCTGTATTATACACTCAAAAGGCAATAGAGTCTCAGAGATGTACAGTACAGAAAACGATCCTTCAGTCCGGTCGTCTATGCCAACCAAATATCCTAAATAAATCTCGTTCCCCTTGCCAGCACTTGGCCCATCTCCCTCTAAATACTTCCCATGCATGTATCCATCCAAATGCCTTTTAAATGGTGTAAGTGTACCTGCCTCCACCACCTCTTTTGTCTGTTCAATCCATACACACAGCAGTCTCTGTGTGAAAATGTTGTCCCTCATGTCCCTTTTTAATCTTTCCCCTCTAACCTTAAACCTTTGTCTTCTAATTTTGGACTCGCCTATCCTGGGAAAAGACATTGACTGTTTACCTTATCTATTCCCCTCATGGTTTTATAAACCTCTTTAAGGTCGCCCCTCAGCCTCAGCACTTGAAAATAGCCCCAGCCTATTCAAACTCTCCCTGTGGCACTAACCCTCCAACATCTGCAACATTCTTTTAAATCTCTTCTGTACCCTTTCAAGTTTGACAACATCTTTCCGACAGCAGGGAAACTGGAGTTAAAGGCAATATTACAAAAGTGGCCAAACCAATGTCCTGGACAGATGCAACGTGTCGTGAAAATGTTTAGACACAAAGCACACACCAATAAAGGGAAGATCACCAAGTGCCTTCAGCGCCAAGTGCGCTCTCTACCTGTGACGGCAATTCCAAGGAACGGAGAACCTGCCCCACAAGGTGACACAGTAGCTCAGTGACTGGCATTGCTGCTTCAGAGCGCAGCAATCTGGGTTTAACTCCATCCTTGAATGAATGCCTGTGTGGAGTTTGCACATTCTCCCCGTGTCTGTACGAGTTTCCTCCGGATGTTATGTTTTCCTCCGACAGTATAAAGATATACAGATAAGGGTAGATCGGCCATGCTAAATTGAGTAAAGTACCCAGGGATGTGCAGGCGAGGTGGATTAGCCATGGGAAATGCAGGCTCAGAGGAATAAGGTAGGGGTTTGTCTAGTGGGATAGTGTTTAGAGGGTCGGTGTGGACTCGATGGGCCGAAAAGCCTATTTCCTCACTGAGGGATTCGATAACGTCTATGGAATTCTCCTTGATTGGCAGCTTTCGACAGGACCCTACCTATATGTCTTGCCTTGATATGTCTTGCCAAAATGCTACACCTCACATTTAACTAAAATAAACTCTATCTGCCACTCCTCGGTTCACCTAAACAAAGTCCCATTGTGGTCTGAGAGACCATTCATCACTGTCGACGACACCAACAAATTTGTTATTATCTACAACCTTACTGACCATACTTCATATACTCAAATGTAAATGATTTGTATCAGTGACAAAAGGCAGTGGATCCACTATTGATCTTTGCGGCACGCCACTGGTCACAGGTCTCCACGTTTAATGAACAAATGTCACTGTCACGTCCTGTCTCCAATATTCAAGAAAAGTTTGGACCTAAATGGCGAGTTCTCCCTGGATTCCAGGCAGTCTAACCTTGCTAACCACTCTACCATGTAGAACATTTTGGGTTTCTTACTGAATTCCATGAAGACAACATCCACTGTCCTGCCTTCATCAATCATCTTCATCACTTCCTCAAAAGATTACACCGAGTCAGTGAGACGTGATCTCCAATGTACAAAGCCCTCTTCAGTCCTTGTCTTTCCAAATACATATCGATCTTTTTCCTCGAAATCCCCTCCAACAATTTAGTCACCATTGACGTCATGCTCACCGATCTATAGTTACCTGTTTTTTCTTTACTTTCTTAAATAATTGCACTATGTTAGCAGCCCTCCAGTCTTTTGACACCTCATCTGTGAAAATCAATGTTACAGATATATCAGCAAAATGCATAAGCAATCTATTTCCCAGCTTCCCACAAACATCTGGGATACAACTGATCAGGTCCCAGGGATTAGTTCACCTTTAGGTGTTTTAAAATGTCCAACACCTCCTTGTATTATAGACACTTTTCAAGGTATCATTGCATATTTCTTCATTCTCTCGCTCTTGTAACCTCCTCCACATTAAATACTGAAGAGAAATACTTGTTTAGTATCCCTCAAATTTGTTGTGGTTCCATAAATAGGTAGCCTTACTGATCTTTAAGGGACCCTATTCTCTGCCTAGTTAATCTTTTGCCATTAACGGATTTGTAGAATTTCTTCAATGCCTCTTTAACCCAATTTCTAAAGCCATCTCCTGTCCACATTTTTCTGGCCCGATTTCCCGATTGACGATACACTTGCTGCCCTTATACACCTCTCAGGATTCACTTGATCTCAGCTCTGTTTACCTGACATATGCCTCCTTCCTTACCTTGAAAAGAGCATCAATATATCTAGCCATCCAGCACTCCCTGCACTCACCAGCCTTGCCCCTCTCACTAATAGGAACACGTTGGCTCTGGACTCTCTGAAACCACATTTTGATGGCCTTGCATTTCCCAACCATCCCTTTACCTGTGAATAGGATATTCCAATCAGCCTTTCACAGGGCTCACCTAACACTTTCAAAATTGGCCTTGTTCAAAGTTAGAACTTTAATGTTTACATCAGGTCTTTCCTATTCCACAACTAATTTAAAACTAATATTTATGCGCAACAGACTTGAAAGTTAAATAAACACTTTCTGTGCCTCTATAACGGGCTCGAGAGACTGAATAGGCTCCTCCTGTCCCTCTGTAATACACTGGAAATGCTATCCCTCTGTAATAGACTCAAGAGGCTTAATGGCCTCCTCCAGTTCTTCTATAACACACTCGAGAGCTGCATGGCCTCCTCCTGTCCTTGTGTAACAGATCCGAGACACAGCAACCCGTGGATTACGAGCAGCCGGTAAACTGTATCTAATAGAGACCCATTCCTTCTCAGTTACAGAAATACAAACAATACAATGTACTCCAGGTGCCCTCTCAGTGACACCTCATACAGCTGCAGCGACAAATCTCTTTGTTTTGAATGATTCTGTTGACAAACTGTGCCAATATTCCAACTTTCCACCTTTTCAAGTAGCAACAGGTTAATGTGGGCTGAATGGCCTTCTCCTATCCCTCTGTAAGGGGCCCATAGGGACAGAATTGCTTTGGCCTGTAACTGAGCAGCAGTCTCAATGCTCTGTCTCAAGGTTATGAAAGGATTTGAAAACAGGGTATTAAAACCAGGAGTAGCCTCACACTGGTCAATGAGTACCGTACTTTGTTTCAGGTATCTAGAAACTTGCCCACCCGACGTTTTTTTTACGCAGCAGATCTGTTATTTTATAACTGCCTATTTTCATAAACAGAATGGAACCTACATAGACCCCTGCATAGTTCTGTTAATACTCTCATATACAAGGGAAAAAAAGATTAAAAATATTGAAAGATTTATCGTCCATCCCTCAGCAACCTTATCCATTCCGTCCAAAACCAGTAAATGAAAAGTGATGTATTGAATTAGTTAACTGAGTCTATTTGTTCAATGACTGCGATTAATGCCAATCTCCATGGATTCTAATTATCCCAGTGGAGGGTTTCTACCTTTTAATGATAAATGGGCTCCGTTCAATGTGTCAACCCATAACATGAGCGGGAGCATCACTGACAGCACTGACAGGGATCAGCAGATCCAGAGAAAGGGGGAGGAGAGATCAGAATCTGAGAACATTAGACTGGAATATTCCAACATTGGATCAGAATCAGAGAACATTAGACTGAAATATTCCAACAATGGATCAGAATCTGAGAACATTAGACTGGAATATTCCAACAATATACAGGAGCTTATCCGATTATGTTTGGTATCTTTCTGAATTTGATTGGTTGTCATTATCATCGCAGATCTATTACACTCTTCTCATTATTCAATACTTTTATTATCCCTTCCTGGCTATCGTTGGTGTTCCTGGTGAGTATCACTATCCAGATTTTGTTTTCTATAAACCAGTTATGACTGTATTATTGTTCTTTCATACAGTCTACACATCTTGCCACTGTTATTGTTCCTGTTGAATCTCTCAATCCAGATATTCACTCTACAGACCACTACTAACTACATTAATGAACGTGTTCAATTACTGTCTCCCTCTCTGCTCTGGCAGTGTTACTCACGGGTCTCTATGTTGAACTATTCAGTTTCAGGGGATAACCACAATGCATTGTCTCATTGCCTTTACTGTTAAGAGCATGGAGGTCACTTTCTACTGCTCTGGTTACAAACTCCACTTCCTTCCACTGGTTCCATCCCATTCCTGGCCAATATCTGCAGCTGAAGCAGACAAGTCACAACTGTGAGAGATCCCTTTGACTATGAGCTGATTCTTGACACCATACCCTGAACATTTTTAACTTGAAATACTCACCACTCCATTATATATCTCACTGGTTTTTTCGATCTGTTGTTTGAACCTTGAGCTATGAAATACAGTCTTAATGAAGCCAATAATCTCCTGCTGACACTCCAGGCTTCAAACCTGCCGCAGCAAATCTGATTCAACCTCACGCCAAACTCCCATCCATCTGTCATTCATGTGCACGCCGATGGATATTGCTATTGTGTTTGGCAATGCCTTTATTTTAACATTCTCAAACACTTTAGCTCATCTGTCCATGAAACTTCCCTCGTTCTCTCTACTGATTAACAAAAAGCTTGCCTGTTGTTCGTATTTAAAATAATTTCCTCCATGTGCGTTCTTTCTCAAAGAATGAGTTTTGCATTCAACCACGCCAATTGCGCGCGCACACACACACACACTCTCTCAGTCTCTGATGAACACACACACACACACACAAACGCAGAGAGAGCAAACCTTCCCACTGTAAGCAGTAAATCTGTTGCGAGTATAGTATAGTTAGCATATGATAGTAAAATTTGCAATACTCTCATGCTGAGCAGATAGTGCAGTTTACTGAGGAACACACTAGCATGGTTTGCACAGCTCTCCATGCTGGGCTGTCATCTTGTCCCAGTTTATGTTGTTTGTGGTGTTCTGTGAAGCAGATTCAGAATTTGATGTAACAAACCATTTCAGCTGATCTGACAATGTCTTTATTCAATGTTCTCATTCCTGGAATTTTACTCTCGAAGATCTCACTTCGCCAGTTAGTCCCACTGCCCTGACGTTTTCCACATATTTCCACAACATCTTTTCAGTTAATTAACTGTCTGTTTCTGTCTTTAATGTGAATCTCTTGTCCCTTTCTTTCTTTCCCTAGTCTTGGGATTTGGCCTCCCTGGTGTATCGAGTGCTGGCATTGTGTAGCTCAGAAATAATGAAATGGGGTGTGTCAAGCTGTTGTTCACTTCCTGGTATGTCCCATGTGATGGTCCATGGACAGACGTGTTTCAGAAGTTATGAGAAACATCCTTGTAACTTGGTCTGTACCTGTGGCTGTCGCTCTCAGGTGACCATGCGATTAGTAACAAAAGGAAGCCCACTGAGTAAAGGACCACGCATATAAATTTCCTGACAGTGCTGTCACTTTTTAAATGAGAGGTTATTTTCTCCCTTTTTTTAGTAAGAGACCTTAAAGGCAAAACTTCCTACTGAAAACGGCTCAAGTAAATAACTTTTGGGGCTTTTAGGGTTTTTTAAATAAATAGCAGTAACAATGGCCAGCTGGCACAGATCAGGATTTCTAGTTTTTTTATATATTGTAGCTATAACAATCACCAAGTGCTTGGGGTCCCAGAAGGGTTGTAAGTTTCAGTAAATTATCCACAGCTGCTATTCTCTCTGGAACCTCACTTGATGGTGTTTCCTCCTGGATTGGAGAACTGTATGCAAGAATGCATGTCTGAATGTTCCTTTTTGCCAAGGGGTGTGTTTATGGGATGTTGATATACTGGAACAGTTCATTAGTAGAAAGTACTGTATCCATTATTCGGTTAAGATTGCCAATAGAAAAATTATTCTAAATTCATCTTCATTTCTAATTGGATTTTCATTAGAGTGTTTAAATATATTGTATTTTGCTTAATGGTGAGTGGTTTGAATAGTTTGACATCTGGAACACCCAACTCACGTCTACCTTTAAAATAAGGAAAGGTTGGCATCCAACCTACCTTCTTAAACTAGTTTGAGGCGGTCTGGTTCGACGATAGCAAAATATGGACTCTTGTCTGGTTCTAAATCGATAATACAAAATTGGGTTTAGAATTTGCAAACAGGCCATTCTCCCCAACAAGTCCACACTGACCCTCCGAGGAGTAACCTACCCAGACCTATTCCCTTTCCCTATTATTACACATTTACCCCAACGAAGGCAACTAACTCACACATCCCTGAAAACTATGAACAATTTATCATGGCCAATACACCTGACATGCACATCTTTGGATTATGGGAGGAAACCAAGTCATCCAGAATAAGCTCATGCAGACATTGGAGAGTATGCACCAGGAGGCTATTGGGTTCAAAGGTCGTGTATGGTAGTTGATAGTGTCTTTTTTCTGGATGTTGAATTCGGTTGTTTTAAACAGTATTTTGTGCATAAAGATTCAGTCATTAAGAGTTCTCTGGGTGTGTAAAAGTGAAGTTGGCGGTTTTACAAATGGTAATGATGGTAAAGCTTTAGGAATTGACAGACAACCTGGAGTTGGGGTTGCGATTGTCTGTGAGAAAATTAGAGATAATTACAGCTATAGATCGGCAATTACGTTTAGTGGAACCACCATCAGACTCTTCGGAAATGGCTGGAATTGAATTTGAACTGATGGTCTTTGAACCTGAGAAGGAATTGAAAGAGTTTGAATTATGATGAAAAGTAGAAATAAAAGAAAGGGAAACGAAGAGGAAAGAGAGAAAAGGACAGAAGAAAAGCAGAGAGTTTCAACTTAAAACGTTAGCAATTAGAGAGGAAAGTTGATATAGAAGGCGGAGATGAAGGTAGAATGTCGGTGGGATGAGGAGGATAGTGCGGTTGAGCAACCCTATTGTAACCAATGGCCTAACGAGGTTCCGTTTAAATGCATCCAGGCATTCTCTAAATTTGATGAGAAGGATGGGGAAGCCTTTTGAATTTCATTTGAGAAAGTGGCTAAACAAAAGCAGACACCAGTGACCATGTGGATTTATTTGATCCAAAGCTGATAGGTATTTGCATCCCTATCGGAGGAGGTATCTGGCCGGTATGGAGTGGTGAAGAAAGCCATCTGAAGTGCATATGAGCTTGGGCCAGACACTGACAGACAGCGTTACAGGAATCTCAAAGAGGGTCCCTGGTTAAACGCACATTGAGTTTGAAAGGATCAAACAAAGTAATTTTGAAAGGTGGTAAGGGTATTAAAAACAGAGCAAACCTATGACACTCTTAGAAAGATTCTTATTTTGAAGAAGTTCAGCAATTCACTTCCTGCAGTCGTGAAAACTCGTGTGGAAGAGCAGAGTTAAAACGGCAAGATTAGAAGCTGAAATGGCTGCTGATGATGATTGAGTTCAGAAATCAAAGTTTGGTTTCTGTGAGAGATGGAGAAGAATGTGCGAGGTCTTGTTAAGGTTTACTGGCATAGGCCAGGAGTAGCAGGTAAAGAGGTTAGAGCATTAAGAGGTACAGAAGCATGTAATTATTTTATGCTGAGACATGAGGAGCTATGCCATTCAGAGGGACTATTGGAGAGATGAGAATGCTCCATTATGTAACGTGTGATTGGAGTCTTTAATGGAAACATCAACAGATTTATTCCACAATGGGGAAGGAGGCTTTGAGCTTGGTGTTGGCATTACAACATTTCACATTTACATTGCTAATAACATACCTGAGACAAATCTTTATCACTGATCATAACCCCTTAAAATTTTTGGTGAAGTTTAGGGAGAAAAATACCAGTCTGTTTCGATTGAGCTTATTATTGCTGCCATTCAGTTTGAAACTATTCAGGCGACAGGGCGATAAAACCTAAGTGTGGAGACTTGGATGAAGAAAGACAAAGGCATTCTGTGGCAGGAGTAAAATGACTGAAATCGAAATAGATGTGAATATTTGTATGCTCAGAGTCAATGTAACATATATGCATTTCAGTCTACTAATAGAGGAAGATTAGGATGTCTAAAATGAATCCACCTTTGTGTATCGATGGATTATTTTATTAAAGATGGAGTTGTGAGGATGCTATCACTGTAAAAAGATTATTTCTCTTGGTTTTTTTTTTGAAGACAGGTGTTAAGGGCAGAGGTGCAGAACTGCTGTCTGAAAACAGTTTAAATAAATAACTGAGATTTTAGGTTTCATTAAAACGGTCGTAACAATGGAAGGGCAGTGGCCAGCTCTCCCAGACCAGATTTCCTCATTTTACTTTTAGCTGCAGCATTCAGAAGCTGCTGGGGATCCCAGAAGGGTTGGAAGTTTCAATACATGAACCCCAGCTGCTTTTCTCTCTGAGATCTCTGTTGATATTGTTTCCCCCTGGATTGGAAAACTGCGGTAAGGATCTGTATTTGAATATATCTTTGTGCCAAGCGGTGTAAACCAAGAAGGTACGGTATCTATTGTTTGTGAAGGGTTCCAACATATAAGCTATCCCAAAACGTTATTTTCTTTGATTGTATTTTAACTAAAGCATTTGAATAGATTATATTTTGCTCAATGTTGAGTGGTTTGACTAGTCACAACATAACTGGAACACACACTTCACATCTATATTTAAAGTAAGGGAAGGTTTGGGTCTAAACGGCCTTCTGGAAATATTTTGAGGGAATCTGGTCTGGTCGAAAACACTCGTAGCGAGGGGCTTCTGACTGGCTTCTGCAATTGAAAATTTAGTGGAGGGGCAGGGGATGTTTTGCTGGAGGATGTGCTGTGAGCTGCCTCAGACATTCAGGGAGACCTGAGGATTTGGTGACCCAACTCTGGATGGAGCACGGGGACTGCAGCTACAGCATCTGAGCCTGCAACATGAACAACAAATGGAGCAGAGGCTGCAGACAGGGGAAGCTCTGAAACCACGGAGTGCGTGTGTGTGGGGAAAGGGATCTGCTGTATCCACCCCGGGTTTTCCAGGAATAATTTCCAAAACTCCACTTAACCCAGGATCAAAGTATGAGGGACCCTGACTGAACAAGGAGCTGGTCACAGAGCGGTGTCACCTCCTTCAACACGACCTGCAGCTTCACACCAGGGGGAGGATGGTGCTGTCAGTGGCTGTTAGGGTCACTGTTTCATTCAGCTTTTATGATCCAGAACTTTTCCCGCAGGACTAGGTGACATATCCATCATCTCCCAGTATCTCAACATCAATGTTACCATTCGGTGATGGAGGATATATATGGTGGATGAGGTAAATAGATTGTTTCTCCCACAGCAGGGAGCTGCCGGGTGTATCTATACTGGATAGTGGGATTCCCGATGGTGTCTATGGCATCTGCAAAGTACCCATGTCAATGGGGAGAGGTAGAGGAACTGAAGGAGCTCTCTCTCATTCCATTAATGTCACAGCGTGCCCATCACAGTACATCATGTGGTGAATACCCACTGTCCTAGCAGAAGTCATGGTCTCTTCATTCAGAAGCAGTCAGCCATTCCCATCGTCATCGGGTCTCCACGTAGAAAGGAATGAATATATCTTGGATAAAGGCCGTCACCTTGATGCACGTTTCAAAACACCATCCCCACCATCAATCAACCAGATCAAAGTATTCCATGTGTACGGAGAGCAATGGGGTCACTTGGGGTGTCTGGGAGTAGACGATCAGGGATGGAGCAAAACCTCCCCTATCTGAACGGATCTGAGTGAACCCCCCAGTACACAGTTTCATTAAGTCCTGTAATCCCTCTCCATTTCAGTAACATATTGCTTTCTATTATTCCTGTAAATGAAATGACAGGTTATATCATGTTAAATTCCACCTGCTAAACTATTGTCTATTGCCTTTACATTTCTGAATCTATTTGCAGACTCTCCACCCTCTCTTGATAATTTATTTTCTTGCTTACCACAGCGACATCACCAAACTCAGCATCTGTATATCTGTTCCATCCTCCTGATCATTAATATATATTGTAAATAGTTGAGAACCCAGCGCTGGTCAATGTGTGACCCTACTGTTTACGTTCTGTCTAACTGATTGAGACTGATTTATCCTGAGTGCCTGCTCCTGTATGATACCCAGTCCTCCCCCATTCCTGTGAAATACTGTCGAAGGGTTGAAAAATAACAAGGAGTATCTGTGAGGAATCCAACCCCTCGATGACACTGATGTCAACACGGCCTCTGTTCCACTTTCCTGCCATCTCTCCATCCTAAAACTCTAGTCTCTTGTTGTAGATTGCGCCAGATGAAAAAAAAATCCACTCCATATCTACACATTCAATTACTTTTAGAATATTACAGACCTCAATGAGATCTCCTTTCATTCTTATAAGCTCTAGAGTATAGGCCTAACCTGCTCAATTTCTCTTCATAAGGCAAACACTTCAAATACGGAATCAATCTAATGAAGCTCTTCTGAATTGCCTCCAATGGACATACCTCATTCTGCAGGACACCCAAACTATACTCCAGATGCAGCCTCACTAATGCCTTGCATAGCTACAGCAACACTCCCTACCTTTCTACTCTATCCTTTTATAAATAAACACTGAAATTATGCTTGCATTTCTCATTACTTGCAGTACCCACAGGCAGGTTTTCTGTGATATGCAAGCAGACACCCAGATCCCTCTGCACATAAACACTTTGAACTTTCTCTCCATTTAGATAATAATTTGTCTTTCTATTATCCTGGCCAACTTGAATAGCCCCATATTTATTCCCATTAATTTTCCTTGCTAAATATTGGCCGATTCACGCAACCTATCCATATAGTTGTAAAATCTCTTGCATCATCATTCCAAAGTAATTTCCCCCCGATGTGAGAGTCAACTGAAAATGTGGCATTGTATGTTCTCTCCCGTCAACCGAGTACAGTAATCCAATCAATGCAAATGGTTGAGGCATGAGTGCTGAAATCAATGGCACCCCACACATTGCATTTGCCAAAATAAAATGACACATTTATTCCATCTGACTCCATTTTGTTGGATAACCAATCCTCCATCCAAGCTAATAAATTACTCCTAAACCCATGTTGTCTGATATTACCACTTACTCTTTGGAGAAGCGACACATCCAATGCCTTCAGGAAGACCAGATATGTTCCACCTCCCACGATCCACCTTTTTTGTGACATCTTCAAATAACTCAAGCAAACACTTCAAACTTGATTGTCCTTTGTAAAACCATGTTGAATCTGATAGATTGTGGTTTAAATTTGCAAATGTCCTGAACAATGGACTCTAACAATTAGCCTTAAATTACAATAGTTTATTGTTACACTTTAGTCCCTAATGTATACCATTATTATAAGTTCTTCCCTTTCGAAAGCCTTTACGTTTTCTTTGAATTCCTGTTTGATGGGCAAACGTTTTTAAGAGATCTGCTCCAGTTGCTGTGTAAGAGCCATGTGTGGCTGAATGGACTCACCATCCTGCTGGTGTACAAACTTGATGGGCTGATGTCTTTCTCGTCTTCCTATGTTGTCGTCTCCAAGGCCAGAATGACCTGCTCCTGTTGATCCTTTAGAGGATTGGGAGATTATGGAATCTTCCTGTTGCTCTCTAACATTTTGATGGGCTGATGGGTCTTCTCATACTTCTCCATGGAAATATTGAACGGTCTCCTCATGTATCCGGGAGATGGTTCCGAGGGATTGATTGGTCTTATCTTGTTCCCATACAACAGACACGTGTCGAAATTACTTCTTGCTTTCTCATTAAAGAAGCCTCAGATAGTTTTTATCCTTATCCAATTCCCTTGCAATGGTCTCGGTGGGTCTGAATGGCCTCCTGTTATCCCAGTGTAACAATCTCCAGTCGTTGTGTGACCTCTTCCAGTTCCTATGTTACAGACTTGAGGAGGCTGAATGGACTGATCCTGTTGCTGTTTAACAGGATACTGGTGCAGCATGGCCTACTGCTACAGGGTTGAATGGCTGATTGGCCTCCTTCTGTAAATGTATATCAGGCTCCAGGGGCTGAATAGCCTCATCCTGTTTTGGTGTAACAGGGTTGAAGGCTTGAATATCCTCCTGTTGTTCCTGTGTAACAGGTTGGAGAACGGAATGGATTCCTCCACTATCTGTGTAATTCGCTTCACTCGTTGACTACATCTGTCATCCATGTTGAAATAAGGTCATCCTTATTTTTTGTAAACTCCAATGGCTACTGGGTCAACCTGATCATCCTTTCGTTATAAGCTAGCACCTTCATTGCAGGAATCAGTTGAGGGAACCATCTGTGAGCTGCTTCCAATATAACAACATCATTTCTTCACTGAAGAGATTAAATCTGTACACACTACTCCAGATGTGATCTCACTAAGACCCTGTACAGCAGCAGCAATGCTTTATCGGCCTGCTGTAAGGTTCCCACCCAGGTTAGAGCTGTCTCAGCTCTCTGGGCGAATATAGAGCATTGTTGGAAAATCATTGTCCTTCTCTCCTCCATCAGCATAACGCGAGATCTGGAGAAATTAAAGTTGGAGAAGATCATAAATGATGTGGCGAGATGATCTCTACCATTAATCTCTCGAGAGCCCACATCGCTCAGATTCCACAGAATCTAGTAAGATGGAGCAAACATTGATGGGAGTTATATCTCAAAGTGAAAGCTGCACTACAAATGCTGGACATGTTATAAAACAGGAAATGAGATATACACATTTGTGGGTACTGCAGTAATAATATACTGCTTACATTATATCTAAACTGTGTTAACCCAATTGAATGCTAATGCTGGGAAAATGGATTTCATGAGATGGTTTACATGAACATTATGTTGAGCACTGAGCTCGAGATCAGGTTATTTAGGAATTGGTGTTGAGTGATCAGAAGAGCTAATTGAAAATTTTGCTGGAAAGGGCATTTTGGGAACAGTGACCACAATGTATTGGTTTTGTTTTATGCTGTTTGAGTACACGACAGTTTTTGTTGTATTTGAAGTAACCATTTGAAATCTGAGTCATGCAGACCATGAAGGTGTGAGGAGAAAGTGGGGACTACAGATGCTGGAGATCAGAGTTGAAGAGTGTGGTGCTGGAAAAGCATAGTCAGGCAGCATACTAAGAGCAGATAAAATGATGTTTCGGGCATAAACCTTTCATCAGGAAAGAAGCTTTTGGGCCCAGGGGGCTGAGAGATAAATGACAAGAGGGTGCGGCAGGGGGGAGGTAGCTGGGATTACGATAGGTAGATGAAGGTGGGGTTGAAAGTGATAGGTGATGAAGGGAGACAGAACGCCTCATCTACTGCATCCATTAAAGACAATGTGGTCTTCTCTTCATTGGCGAGGCAGGAGGTCAACTTGTAGACCATTTCAGGGAACATCTCTGGGACAACCACATTGAACGACACCATCGCCTAGTGGCTGAGCACTTTAACTCCCCTTCCCACTCTGCCAAGGACATGAGAGTCCTGGGCCTGCTCCATCGCCTAACCGGAGCCACCAGAAGCCTGGAGTAAGAAAGCCTCCTCTTCTGCCTTGGGACCCTCCAACCACAGGGTTGATTTCGCCATTTCCCTATTTCCCCTAATCCCACCTTATCCTACTCCAGCCTTCCAAGTCAACACCGCCCTTTTGAATGTTCCTTTGTGTCCACCTTCCTTCCTATCAATTTGGTCCACCCTCCTCTCCGACTATCACTTTCAACCCCACCTTCATCCACCTATTAGATGAAAGGAGGCAGCTTAGAAAAATGCCAAATGTTGCAATAAGCCAGTGGATTCAGAGAAATGAAGGACCCAGCAAAGAATGACCAAAATCAGAAAGAGAAAAAGCATGCAAACGGAAGAAAAACATGAAGACAGCTAAAAAGCGTCTATCAATGTATGGAAAAAATAATAAAAACAAGGCCAAATGTGGAACAATTGGGGAGCGTTCACGATAATTTATTGCAGATTACAGAGAGATCGCAGGGAAAAGAAACAGTTCCTTTGTGTCTATCTCCATGGAAGAATGTCCAGAAATTCTCCCAGAAATACCAAGTGACCATGGGACTTGTGTAAGTAACGTCTAAGATCATTCTTATCAGTGATGAGGTCATCTTTGAAAAGAAAGCTGGATTGAGTATTTATAAATCTGACAGACTAGATGTACTTCATACAAGAATTTCAGAGGAAGCAGCAATAGACATGTTGATTGCATCACGGATTTTCACTTTATTTTCCGACACATTCCCGAAAGGCATTTTGCCAATCTGGATAAGGTAAAGGTTAGAAATAATATCCAACAGTTTAAGAAAGGAGGAATTTGGAGAATGGTAAACTACAGACCAGTTAACCTGTCATCCGCAGTCAGGTATCTCTTGGACTCGATTACAAAGAACATGCTACTAGATATTTAGAAGGTAAAAACATAACTGGGGAGTGTGAGAATGCACCGATGAACGGAAAACCAGAAGTGGCAAACATTTTTTTGGAATGGTTTGAAGATGATTCTTGTGGACATAGGCAATGAAGAACCAATGGATAATGTATAGTTGGATATTCATGAGCTTTTTTTAAAGAACTCATACACTGAGCTCATAAGAAAAGTTAAACCGAGAGGTATTAGGAAGAACATATGCAAATGGGAAAGTAAATATTAGGTTTACATTCATGTGAATGTATTTGGAAGATAGAGGATGTCGTGCTGCAGTTGCATCGAGCGTTGGTGAGACTAAACGTAGAATATTGTGTATCGTTCGGAGTCCCAATCTAAGAAAGAATATACTGACTACAGAGGAACTGCAAAAGGTATTCTCCAAATTAACCCCTAAGTTGTCAAGGTTGTCTGACGGGGTAACTCAGCCTGTAATCTCGAGTTTCGAAACATGAGAGGTGATCGTAGTGAATCTTAGAAACATCGAAAGGACTGAATAACAGAGGGACATGAGGAAGTACAAGTAGGTGAGATCTGGGAGAATCCCATGATATTCTACACGGACAAGTCGAACAGAATAATCAGCAAACAGTTAGTGTCCGTTAGAAACCAAAGGGGCAATCTGCGTGTCAAGATGGAGAACATTGACGGATTGTAACAGGAGACCTTCACATCTATTTCACTTGGGAGAAGGAGGATGCAGGTACAGAATTCAAGAAGATGGACTGGACAACTCTTGAACAGATTGATGTGAAATACGAGTAGGGATTTGAGGCTTTGTTCTGTATAAATTTGGACCAATCTCCATGTCTGAAAGAGTTGTATCACAGGCGGCTGTTGGGGTCAAGGGAGGAGTGACCCTGATTGAATATTTTAAATGGAATCTGACCATAGGGGAGGTGCCAGAGAACTGGAGGACTGCGAATACGATTCCACTTCACAGTAAGGGTGGGAGAGATAGACCAGGGAACTATAGACGAGTGAATATTAGATCACTGTTAAGGAAACTACAGGATAAAATAGGGAAGGAGAAAATCGAACTCCAATCAGAGTCACAAGGTTTGATCAGGGATAATCATCATGACTTTATCAGAAGGGAGTCGCATCTAATGGATTTGATTGAATTAGTTTGAGGAGGTCGATTGTTTAGTTTTGTAGGATGGCCTTTGACAAATTTCCAGCTGGGATACTGAGAAATAATGTAAAATCTCACAATATGAAGGATACCTTGACAGGTTACAAGGAGAATTGTCTTAGTGGAAGCAGGCAGAGGGTGTTGGGAGAAGGCTGTTTGAGCGACTGGAGACAAGTGTCCCCTGGTGTACCACAGGGATCAGTGCTGTGTCCCTAATTGTTTGTGTTATTCATAAAAACAGATGTGAATGTGGAGGGGGCTAGGTTTAGAGTGGGGGAGGTGTGATAAGTAAGTGTATGTTTGACATAAAGATTGACCGGTTGGTTCGCAGTGAGGAGGAAGGCCTTAAGTTACAGGAAGATGCAGATGATTGGTCAGATGGGCAGATCAATGGCAGATGGAATGTAACCCTGATAAATATGAGGTGATGCACTTTGGGAGAAGGAACCAGACAGGGGAGGACTCAATGAATGGCAGCACACTGGGAAACTCAGGGTGTGTTTCTCCACACATCCCTGAATGTGACTGGACAGGTTAATGGACTAGTTAAGAATTGGACCTTGGGTGTAGCATTTCCTAATCAGGATGTAGATTATAAGAGCAATACAGGGCTTTGGTTCGGACAAAATGGAATACTGTATGTAGCTCTGGGAGCAACATTCCAGGAAGGATGTGATTGTACTGGAGAGGGTGCAGAGGATATTGACCAGGATGTTCCCTGGGATGGAGCATATCAGCTATGGAGAGAGGCTGGATAAGCTCAGGTTGTTTACTTTGGAGCAGAGAAAGCTGAGGGGTCCGTGATTCAGGAGAAAATAGATTATGAGGGACATGGACAGGGTGGATAGAGAGCCGCTGTTCCTTTTAGTCAGAGGATCAAGAACAAATGAGCACACTTTTAAAGTGAAAAGTTTGAGGTTCAGAGAGGATTTAAATATTTTTTCACCTCGAGGATGTGGGGTTCTGGGATTACTTCCTGAGAAGGGGGATTATCACGGGTAACCTCACAATCATTAAAAAGTACTTGGCGAGCAATTGGAAGTGTCATAACATTCCAGGCTATGGGCCTGGTGTAGGAAAGTGGGACTGATATAGATTGTGCAGTATTTCTGTTAGCACAGAGTCTATGCTCCTGTGAGTGTATGATGTGGAAGGTCAATTATTGAGCAGTCTAAGGCAGGAATTGATGGCTTTCTGAAGAGTACATTCACAAGGGTTAAAGGAGTGAACTGTAATAGCTTGTTAAATTCTGTCAATGTGAGAAATATGAGAAAACAAGTGCAGTTTCCCGACAGTTTGAAACCAGAGAATAGAGATTGGGAAACAGGGAAATGGCAGAACTATGAAGCCACTACTTCAGTTCTGTCTTCACAGAACTTTCAAACAATACAAGGAAAACCAAGTCTGTTGTAGGAAAATGATAGAGTACATTGAACATAGATCATCGTAAGTAAATGGTTGAGGAGAAATTATTGGGGCTGAAAGTATTGGTCATAGACAACACTGACGTAGATTTATGAAATGGGAATGATGTTTGCGAAACAGAATGGGAGACAAATGAAAGAGAAACAATGGATGTAAAACATGTGGACTTTTGGTAAAGCTCCAAGCCCAATTTGCAAAATCAAATTTGAGTGGATTGGGGGCTAATATATGGCTATGTTTCCAGAATGGGATAGCTGGCAGGAAACGGTGAATAGAAATAAACAGACTCGTCAAGCAACAGCCTGACATTGTCTGTAAGGTATAATTCTGTGAGTATGACTATATCGCAGACACCCCATTACCTACCCCGAATATCTCCTGTCTTATCAGGACGGACACGGCAGAAGTGGCGGCACAGTGGGATACAGTTGGAAGGGAATTGCTCTTGGAGTCCTCAACAGTGACTCCGTATCCCATGAAGTCTCATGGCATTAGTTTGCACATGGGAAAGGAAACCTCCTGCTGATTACCATGTACCAGCCTCTCTGAACTGATGAATCAGTACTCCTCCATGCTGACCAACATTTGGAGGAAGCACTGAGGGTAGCACGGATGCAAGATCTACTCTGGGTGGGGGATTTCAATGTTCGCTACCAAGAGTATCTCAGCGACAACATTACTGATCGAGCTGGCCAGGCACCAAAGGATAGAACTGCTCGACTGGTTCTGCAGCAGGTGGGAAAGGGACCAACAAGAGGAAAATACATACTTGAACACAGCCTTACTAATCTGCCAGTTACAGAAGTATCTGTCCATGACATTATCAGTAAGAGAGACCACCGCATAGTCATTGTGGAGACAAAATCACACCTGCACATTGAGAATAACCTCCACCATTTTGGGTGGTACTATCACGTTGCTAAACAGGGCAGACTTTGAACAGATCTAGCAGCTCAAATCTGCATGTCCATAAGGTGTTGTGGGTCATCAATAGCAGCCAAGTTGTACTCCTGCATAACCTCATGGCCTCCCGCATACCCCCCTCACAACAATTGCCATCAATCTAGAGGATCAACATTGGTTCAGTGGAGTTTGCAGGATGGCAGGAGCTGCACCAGGCATACCTGATAATGGGGTGTCAGCCTGGTGAAGCCACCAATCAGGACTACTTGTGCGCCAAACAGCATAAGCAGTAAGTAATAGACACAAATAAGTGATCCCACAAGCAAAGGAACAGATCTAAGCTCTGCAGTTGTTCCACATCTAGCCGAGAAACGTTGGGGACAATTGAACAATTCACTGGAGGAAGCGATTCCACAAATAACCCCTTCCTCCACGATGGAAGAGCCCAGCACTTCAGTGTATAAGATAAGGCTGATGCATTCGCAACAATCTTCAGTCAGAAATGCTGAGTGGATGATCCATTTCAGCCTCCTCCAGTGGTCCTCAGCAATTCAGTTACCAGTCATCAGCCAATTCGATTGAGTCCACTCGATATCCAGAAACGAGTGCAGATACTGGATACTCCAAAAGGTGCATAATCTGACACCATTATGTCAATACTACTGACAACTTGTGCTCCATAACTTGCCACTCCCCGAGCTAAACTATTTCAATACAGTTACAACAATGGCTTTTCCTGATTACGTGGAAAATTACCCCAAGTAATCATTGCTCCTGTATGTAAAAAGCAGAACAAATCCAATCCGGCCAATTACCACCCCATCAGTCTCCTCTCGATCATCAGTAAAGTGGTGGAAGATCTCAGTGCTTTCAAGCAGCATCTGCTCAGCAATACCCTGGTCAATGACGCCCTGTTTGGGCTCCACCAGGGCCACTCAGCTCCTGACCTCATTACCGTGGTTCAAACATGGACAAAAGAGCTGAATTCCAGAGGTGGGGTGAGAGTTACAGCCCTTTAAGTCAAGGCTTCATTCGACCCTGTGTGGTATCAAGGGGCTTTAGCAACACTGGAACCAATGGGTATCAGAGGCCAAATCCCTGCTGGTTAGATTCATACCTGACACGTAGGAAGGTGGTCATGGTTGATGAAGGTCAATCAACTCAGCTCCAAATCTGTAGGAATCCCTCGAGCAGTGACCGAAAACTTCTTCAGGGCTGCTTCATCAATGACCTTCCCTCCATTTTAAGGTCAGCAGTGGGGATGTTCGCCAATGATTGTACAATGTTCTACAACATTTGTGGCTCCTCAGATACTGAAGCAGTCCATGTTCAAACGCGACAAGATCTGGAGAGTATCCAGGCTGACAAGTGTCAAGTAATATTCAGGCCACACGAATGCCAGACCGTGACCATCACCAATAAAATACAATCTAACCTGCCCCTTTACATTCAATGGTGTTACTATCACTGAATCCCCAGTATCAAAGTCCTGGTGGGTAATCATGTCTCAGAAACTCACTGGTCTCGCCACATGAACACAGGAACTATAACAGCAGATTAGAAGCTAAGAATACTGCGGCGAGTAACTCACATCCTGACGTCCAAACGTCTGTCCATCATCTACAATGCATAAATCAGAAGTGTAATAGGAGACTCCCAATTTGCCTGGAAGAGTGCAGCCCCAACAAAACTCAAGAAGCTTGATACCATCCAGGACAAAGCAGCCAGTTTGACTGTCCCTTCACCCACAATGCTCCACCATTGACGCTCAGCAGCAGCAGCAGTGTTTTACTATCTACATGCTGCAATGAAACGGTTCACCAAAGATCCTCAGAGACCATCTTCCCAACTCACGACCACATCTATCTAGAAGGACAAAGGCTGCAGATGGATGGGATTACCATCATCGTCAGGTTCTCTCCAAGCCATTCACCATCCTGACTTGGAAATATATCACCGCTCCTTCACAGTCACTGGATCAGAATCCTGGGATTCCCTCCCTAATGGCATTGGAGGTCAACCACAGCAGGTGGACTGCAGCGTACAACAAGGCAGCTCACCACCACCTTCGCAAGGGCAATTAGGGTCAAGCAATAAATGCTGGCCCAGCCAGTGACACCCAGATTCATGAAATAAATGAATAGAAATTAACAGAGGAAGGTTGTTGAGGTGTCGCAGGAATCAGTGCTTGGGGCCCAGCTGTCCACAATGCCCTTTAAACATTTGGTCGCTGGAATCAGATACAATATATCCCAGCCTGCTGACAGCACTAACGGGTGTGGGATTGTGAGTGGGTAAGGAGGATGTAAAAAAGCACCGAGAAGACTAAGACAAGTGGAGTGAATGGGTAAATACGTGACAGATGGGAAACAATGTGTATAGAGGTGACGGTGTGCTCTTTGGTGGAAACGATAAATTGGCAGCCTACCATTTGAAAGGGATTGGTTGAAACATGTTGATCTACAAAGGTGCGTATGCTCCTTTTTGTTGTTTCCTTCTGCATAAACCTCTGAGGTCCCTGCAGTGCAGTGAATTCTGCAACCAGAAGTCAATACTGGCCATGGCATTGGCATGCTGCCCAGTGTACACAGACCCACCAAGTGGGGAGCTGCAACACTGAAAAGGATCTGCATCTCCCTGTATACCAGTCGTTGAAAGTAATATTGCAGAAACAGAAAGCAGTGAGGAACATAAATGGTGTGTGGACCTTAATTTCAGGGGGGTGCGAGTCCAGGAGAAAGGGTGTCTTACTGCAACTGTATACGGCCTTGGTGAGATATCATCTTGAACATTGTGCATTATTGTGGACGGTTTTTGTCTCCTTACCTAATAAAGGACAAACCTGACATTGATGGAGAGCAGTGAAGGATGACCAGACTGATCTCTGGGATGACAGGCTTGCGGTGGGAGCAGAGTTTGGGGTGACTGGGCCAGTATTCCATGGGGTTTAGGAAAATGAGTGGATATCTCAGTGAACTATACAAAACTCTGACAGGGTTAGTCAGATTGGAAGCAGGGATGATAATTCCCCTGGCTGGGACTTCTAAAACAAGGGACCTCAGTATTAGGTACAGGCAGTCACTCTGCATTGAGATGATAATAAATGTCTGCTCTCACTGACTCGGGAACCTGGGGAATTCTCTCGCACCTGGAAACCGAGACACTGATTATAAATAAGGATTTAGAGACAGTAAAGGGATGGTGGGAGAGCAGGAGTACGGTGTGGAAATGAAGGGCCAACCATCATTATATTGAATTGGTTAGCAAACTTGATGGACCAAACGTACTACTGCACCGCCTATTTTATAGCTTCCCAAGGTTACTCACATTAACGGATATGTATATCGTGTGGGGTAAGTGCATTGAGGAGATTTTTTCTATGAACTAGAATGAGGAGGCTAAATGTGTTTTCCATTCCCGATGTTTCTGTGCAGTCTGTGGGAAAGCTCTGTAAATGCTGTCACAAGCTCTCAGGTGTTAGGAAGGAGGTTTCTGCAGAGTCGACAGGACTGTGTTCCCATTCCCTTTTCTGACATTGATGCTGAGGCCGGGTGTTCTGTCCGGTTTCATCCTTTCAGACCTCGAAGTAGTTTGCTTCGAACAGATCTGTTGGTCAAGTCTGGTAGCTTTAATGAGTTAGCATGAGGTAAAGTTCACGTGATTCTGACCCTGACATCTTCGCCCACACTCGTCACTGAGCCATAGATGGTGTTAATGGCAATGACAGACTGAGGTGTTACCCTGGCAAAAAGTTACAGGTTGTGGTTGAATGCAGATCTGCTTCTCCTGCTTCTGTGGTCTACAGCACTACGTGAATACACAGTTTCGAGCTGCAATATCTGCAATGCACTTTTGCTGTCTGTTCCCCAATTCTCACTGAGACCCATTCACCCATCAGCCCTGCACTCAGTGACCTAACCTGGTTTCTGATGTGGAAATACTTTATTTTCATACTCTCATTCTGCTGAGGATCTGTCTTCCCGGGTCTTGCTTCCAATCTGACAGATTCCGCAAAAGCATTTAACTGATCTTAATTCAAATGTTTAATTCACCTAAATCTTTTTCCTTGAGAAATACCAATCTTCTGTGCTTAAAGTGAATGTGTTTCCTCTGTTTCTTTACCTGACCATGATTAAGAGCTCTGTAGTGTCAGTGATGCCAGCGTTATGCAGTCTCAGAGCCAATGAATTCTCTGGATTCGCAATCATCTTCACCACATTGTATGTTTCCTCTTTTGGTTTGATGCATTATCACTCATGGCTGCCTTGTCCTCCCATGAGTATGTTTCAAGTTCTTGGGGTTGCATTTCTGGTGACCATCTTGAGGGACTGAATGGTCTCCTCTGTTTCTGTGCACCAGGTTATAGGAGTAAGCGTCCTCCAACTGTTCCTGTCTAGCAGGTTTGAGGGGCTGAATGGCACACAGGAACATGGGACTGAGGAGCAGGAGTGGGTCATTAGATACTTTGAGCCTTCTCCACCAGGCACTAAGATTGTGGCTGATCAGGTTGGGGACTCAGCCCCACTTTCCTGTCTCCATCCCATTATCCGCGACTCACAACTTTGTCAAATATTTCACTAATGCAGCTTTCAATCAATGTGACACAGAGGCATGATATACTTCCAGAGAAGAGAAGTCCGACTTGAAAGGACCTTACAGAATTTTTCATCATCCCTCTTATAGAATCAGAGAGTCATGCAGAATGAAAGCAGACCTTTTAGTCCAATCTGTTCACTCCGATCATATATCAGTCCCATTTGCCAGCATTTGGTAAATATCCCTACTTTTTTAAATGTGCGATTGTAACCGCTTTCAGCACTTCCTCTGACAGCACTTTCTGTACACACACCACTATCTGTGTGAATCATTTACCTATAGATCCCTTCTAAATCAATCCCCCTCGCCTTCAACCTCTGCCCTCTTGTTCTGGACTCCCCTACCCTGGAGAGCAGAACGTGGCTGTTCAGAATATCCATACCCCTGATGGTTTTATCAACCTCTTTAATGTCACCCCCCAGCCTCTGACACTCCAAGGGGAAACACCTCAACCTAACCAGCCTCTCCCTAAAGCTCAAACCTCCAGTCCTGGGACATCTGTGTAAGTCATTTCTGCAGAAAACCGAGTTGTACGCAGTATTCTTAAAGTGGCCTCACCAACGTTCTGTACAGATACAACATACCACCACAACTCCGATACTCAATACTCTGATTGATTAAGGCAAATGTGCCAAATGTGTTCTGCACCACACTCTCTACCGCGTTTCCACTTTCAAGGAACAATGCACCTGCAGCCCTATGCCCCTTTGTTTCACAACACTCCCCAGGACCTGACCATGAAGTATATAATGTCTGCCCTGATTTGCCTTCCCAAAATGCAAAGCTTCATTTTTCTCTAAATAAAACTTCATCTGTTACTACTTGCATCTTTGTCCCATCTAATTGCGGTCTTGTTGTACTCTGAGATAATCTACTACATCACCATTCTGATGTCATCTGTATACTTACTAACTATTGCCCCTATATTCACATCTAAATCCTTTACATAAATGATAAAATACAGTGAACTCAGTCCTGATTCTTACAGCACACTACTGCTCACAAGCCGCCAGTCTGAAAAATTTCCCTCTTCCTTCAAGCCATTTGTGACTAGATCCTTCTGTATCTTATGTCACTGAAATTTACTAATCTGTCTACCAATCAGAATGAAATACTAGCTATGAAGACAGGCTGAGTAGGTTAGGTTTATTTTCACTAGATAAAAGGAGATTGAAGGGGGACCTGATTAAGATTTGCAAAATCATGAAGGGTGTAGCCAGGGTGAATAGAGACAGCCTTTTTCCCACGTTGAAGGATTCAATAACGAGAGGTCGTGCTTTCAAAGTGAGAAGAGGAAAGTTTAAGGGGGATACACGCGGTAAGTACTTCACACAGCGGGTAGTGGGCATTTGGAACGCGTTGCGAGCAGAGGTGGTAGAGGCAGGCACGGTAGATTCATTTAAGATGCGACTGGACAGATGCATGAGGAGGTGGGAAGCAGAGGAAGACAGATGCTTAGGAATGGAACGACTGATTTAGACAGTACATTTGGATCGGCTCAGGCTTGGAGGGTGAAGGGCCTGTTCCTGGGCTGTAAATTTTCTTTGGTCTTTGTTCTTTAAAAGAACACCTTGCTGAAGTCCATTTAGACAATGTCTACCAAATTGCCTTCATCAATCTTCTTTGTCATCTCTTCAAAAAACTCAACCAAATTAATGAGACATGATTTCCCATGCAGAAAACTACGTTGTCTACCCCGATCAGCCCTTGGCTTCCCAAATGTATGTAAATGGTATTCCTCAGAATCCCCCCAACAACTTACCCACCACTGACATCAGGCTCACTGGTCTATCGATCCCCGGCTTTTTGGGGTCACTGTTTCCTTTTCTAGTCCCACTCCTCCACTGCTCACAACAAATGTTAAATGTGACCAGGTTGGTGATATGGCCGATGATATCGGTCTCAGACTGAGTCAGGATTAGTTTTAGGAACAAGTTAGGCTAGTTTCTTTAATCTGCTAAAACAACACGTTTATGATCCAGAGCAATGTTACTCAAACTATGATGGAAAGATGAATGGCAAACTGTTTGAGTATTGAAATAATATAATCAATATTTCCCTTTCTAAAAACACACACACACACACACACACACAGACACACACACAGACACACACACACATACACACACACACTGACACACTGACACACACACACTGACACACACACACATATACACACACACAGACACACACACACAGACACACACACACACGCACCGACACACACACACACATATACACACACAGACACACACACACACAATCTCTGCAATTTTAACTTGAAAGAACTTTGTCCAAATATTATTGGAACTCATGACAAAGGAAAAATTGTGAGATTGTCCAAAACATTATTCTGCTTCTGAAGATATTGTACTCACACAAGCTGCTAGCAATGGGATTTCATCCTGGGAGAGTTTGGATTTGACTGAATTCCCTTTGCCTTATGCAGTGAGTAGATTCCAGGGAATTCTGGTTCGGGATCATCCAAAGGGTAGCACGGTGGTTAGCACTGCTGCCTCACAGCACCAGGGACTTGGGGTCGATTCCAGCCTTGGTTGACTGTCTGTGTGCAGTTTGCACATTCTCCCCTTGTCTGTGTGAGCTTCTAATGGGTGATCCAGTTTCCTACCACAAACTGTTTAGGTTCGGTGGATTGGTCATGCTAAATTGTCTGTAGTGTTCAGGGATTTCTAGGTTATGTGCAATAGTCAGGGGTAAATATATGGAAATGGGTTGGGAAGGTTGGTATGGACTTGTTGGGTCGAAGGGCCTGTTTCAACACTGTAGGGATTCCATAAAAATAAGAACGGCAACGATGACTGTAGAGTTTTTTTTTAGCTCGAACACATTGCTGTGATGAGGAACAATGAAGGAGAGAGAGTGCAATAAGCCACTCCTTCTTAGGCAGATTACATTTTCTCCCTCTCTGAGTTGAATCACATAGTAATGTCATCCTCTCCCAAACTGGACCATGTGAGGTCTCCTTGTACATTGTCCAAACTATGTATCCATCACATTCCCTGTTCCATGTAGGTGCATCTTTGCTGCTGTCATACACAGAGCCATACCCTGAGCAGAAAATGGTCTCGGTCAATTTGATATATGTTTACATGTCCCTACATCATTAAAAAATAAAAAGTTAAATTTATTCAGTATACCTGCGTTAAACTGAATGCATTTTTAAAAGAAATACAGAAATTGCTGGAAAAGCTCACCAGGTCTCTCAGTACCCAGATGCTGTAGTTGTACCAGCCACCACCACTTCCTCTGGCAGCTCATTCCATACGCACACCACCAATATTTGTGAAATGGTGCCCTTTAGGCCTCCTCAAAACCTTTCCCCTCTCACTTTCCACCAAAGCCCTCTAGTTTTGGATGTCCCTAACCTGCTGGAAAACCCCTAACGACTCACCCTATCCATGGCCATTTTGATTTTATAAACCTTTGCTGCAAAATGTGACTCCAATCAACACGAATGGCTGTACTTTCAGTCATCCTGGGACTAAATTCTGAAATGCAATACTGACACCTCTTCCTTCTCCATCAAGTCACAATTCTAAATCCATTTTAATCAGTTTGTTCAGATGTATCCTGAAACACTTCTGTGGGATTTACACCTAGACCTTTGTGCCCGGAGGCAGGGACACTAGCATCACTCAGCAATACCCATAAAGCTGTAACATTATTCTCCTGTGTGTTTGTTCATCAGACTGTCCTGACATGCTGGGACATACCTCTGCAACAGGCAGGACTTGAGTCCAGGCCTTCTAGCCCAGAGCTAGGAACACTACCACACAAGTTCAGGAATTGGAATCAAATCCAGAGCTCTGGCTCAGAGGCAGGGACACTACCCACCACACTACCATACCCAGATTTTGGGTCATATTTTAGTGCCCACTTTTAGCTCAGTGTGGATTTATTATAATCAGGTTGCCATTACTGAACTACACAAAACACTTTGTATTGTTAAACAAATGCAAGATATTTGTCTCAACTGTAGGATATTGAGTGTACGTGCTGCGCTATCGAAATTAACTATGAGCATCTTTAATTGCTATTATCTGTAGTCTGCAATATTAAGGAAAGAAATCCTGCAGACACACTCTGCCCAATGAAGGGTCTCAAATAGATATTTATTACTGATCACCAGAGACGAAGGGAGAGCTTAATTTCTGACCCCAAAACACCGATCACTCTTACCCAACTCTCACGTGTGACTCCCCTTTTCCTAAAACCATGAAATGACACCAGGCCGCTGATTACTGTCCAGCCTCTCCTCCCCACTGACTGTGTCTGCAATCTGTCCCTCCTCCCCCTAACCACACAAGGCAAACCAAGCTCAGGTTCTTTGTGAAAATCAAGGCTGGAGTGTGTCAGCCTCCTGGAGATGGATGGGCATTTTAAAATTGAAGGGGGAGGGTGAGGTGACAGTAATATCACTCACTGGGCTGGGGGGTGGCGGATGGAGTTTAGTTTGGATTAATGCGAGGTATTGGGTTTGGTCAATCAAACAACAGCAGGACCTATACAATTAAAAGTAGAGCCTTTGGCAGTGCTGTAGTACAGAAACCTAGGCCGTCAGGTTTAATTCTTTAAAATTTGCATCTCATATAGATAGTGTGGTTAAGAAGGTGTTTAACACACATGTCTTCATAGGACAGACCTTTGAGTATCGGAATTGGGATGTCATGTTGTGATTGTACAGGACATTTGTGAGACCTCTTCTGGAATACTGTGTCCAGTCTGGTCACCCTGCCCGCTCATTCCATAGGCACACCACCCTCTGGGTGAAACAGCTGCCCCTTATGTCACGAAGAAATGTTTCCCGTCTCACCTTTAGCCTATGTCCTCTAGTTTTGGACTCCCCGTACCCTTAGAAAATACCTTGACTATTCACTTTGATATTACTGACATTGATATTATTAAACTGGAGAGGATTGAGAAGAGATTAACCTGGATGTTGCTGGGAAAGGAGGGTGTGAGCTATAAGGAGAGGCTGGATCGGCTGGGACTTTTTTCACTGAAGAATATGAGATTAAGCAGTAACTTTACAGAGGTTTATAAAATAATGAGGGTTACAGAGAAGCTGAAGGACTGATGTCTTTTCTCGAGAGTTGGGGATTCAAAACTGAGGGATTTTTAAGGTGTGAGGAAAAAAGATTTACGAAAGTCATGAGAGGTAATTATGTTAGACAGACTCTGGCTTGTGTGTGGAATGAACTTCTAGAGGAAGTGGTGAAAGTAGGGACAGTTACAACGTTTAAAGGACATTTAGATCAGTCCATGGATAGGACATCAGTTTGGATGGTGCTGTGAGCAGCTGCCGTCTCCCCGCCCCCCCCCCCCCCCCCCCGAGTGAATCCCTGTTGGTTTTCACCCTCTGCCAATGCCTGTGCAGTGGCGTGTGGAGGCCAGCAGAGGGTGGCATTGCATCACTTTAAGCACCACAGAGACTGCCAGACCTGCCCCACACAGATACACACAGATACACACACGGGAATGGTTAGGGCACTGCGTGAAGCTCATCTGGTAACTTAAATGAAACATAAAGAAATGCTCAATTCGCCTCGTAAACTGTTAAAATATGAGTGACAGAGAACTCCCAAATTCCACTGTTTAAATAAAATCATCAATTTATTTTTTCACTCTGAAAGTGAACATTTTACATCAACTATTCACAATTCTGGGACCCTCTTTCTCTTAACTGCTTATTACCCGACTCCAGCTCTACAGCAATATACTGTTTCTGGGTCTGCCATCCTCTCGTATCACAGGTGCTTGTAAGCTCTCAGTTCAGAACAGCATTCCCTCTCTCTTACAGTTATAGTACACCCTTTCAACTTCACCACATTATACCCTGATGAATATCGATAAGTGGGACCTATCCGGATTTCTCTTGCTCTGTGGTTTGTCAATATTTCATTCGCTCTGTCTGGTGTGTGTCAGGACTGTTGTTGTTCCATTGACAGTATGTCATTATTAGACACTGTCCGTGGGAGTATATCAGTATTTCACTTGCTCACACTCGTGTATGTGGGGCAGGATTTCAGTTGTTTCATGGGGACTGTGACACTATAACAATCTCAATGTTTGTAGGTGGCACCGAACTTGGAAGAACTCTGAAGTCTATGGAGGTCATTGTGGAACTCTAACACGACAGTGACACGTTGGAGTAGTGTTCAAGTGTAAGGCAGGTGGGGATCAATGCAGAGCAGTTTGAGGTGATACACTTTGGTAGGAAGAACAATGAAAGACAGTTTAAAACAGGCCGTACAGTTATAAAGGGGGTGCAGGAGCAGAGGGCGCTGGGTGTATATGAGCACAGATTGTTGAAGATATCAGGACAAGTGGGGAGAGCAGTAACGATCACAGATTAGTTTCAGTATCTGAGCTGTTTCCAGGGGGAGGTGTAGGAGGTAGTCTCCGTGCTCCCTTCCTGGGAGGTGGTGGTGACGATGTGTTGTGAGCCCACCCTCCTGCCCACCGAGACCAAGGGGATTCCATTTGTACCAGCTCGAGACAAAAGGGAGATGGCATCAGGGCCACCGCTTCTAAGTTGTGCCGAGGGGAATCGGAGCTGCCAGTGGGTTTAAAGTGAGAATTGCCCTTCACTGAACATTGCTCCTTACTCGGTCGGTGGGACGTGGATGTTTCAGAATCTCCACACGAGGCGTCCCCATCCTCTCCGGCTCCTACCAGGGTCCTCCCCATGTGGCAGGGGGAGGAGGGGGGGAGGGAACGGATATCGGACACTCCACCACCCGGCTTGGCCCTTTCTGTCCTATTCCAGGCTGTTTCTCCTGCAATGGGAGAAAGGGAGGGAGGGTGGGAGTATGTGACCCTGCTGTTAGTGCTGGTGTAGGTGGGGGGACATGGGGAGGGGTATGATAGAATCAGACCACAGTGTTGTTCCCATGCAGTGTTATTAACGTGAGGGGTAAAGTGGAGGGAGGAAGTGAGAGAGATGAAGAGGGAGAAGGAGAGGGAGAGAGAGAGAGAGAGCAGGAGAGAGGGAGAGAGAGAGAGAGAGAGACAGACAGACAGACAGACAGCAGGAGAGAGGGAGAGAGAGAAAGCGCGCGGCAGTGGGGAAGGTGCTATAACAGATATACAGTGAGTGTGAGGGAGCAGAGAGAATACAGTGACCCTTATCCTGACAGAGTGGGGAAGGTTATTGATGCTTGTCCTGTTTTGCTGGACATTTCTTCAGACCGCAGATACTGCACTGAGCTGGGTGGGGAGCTCAGACCATGCTCGGTGGGTCTGGTGGTGTCACCCCCTCTGGGAAGAGAATGGTCCCCCTCTGTACTAGCCCAGCCACCAGGACCTCCGTGCCCCTGTCAACAAACCCTAGTGTAAGTCACTTATCTGCCATACTCGGGGTAAACTGTATAGGGCAGCTCCAAACTGAGAAAGCTCAACCATGTGCCCATTTGGGCTTTTAAACATGGCACTAGTGCCAGAGATCATGGAATATCCAGGGGTATCCGGACGATGGTGTGCACCTCCAGTCATGATGGGTGAGATCATCTGGCTGGTATTGAATGAGAGGGACACTATGGGGTGGTGTGGGTAATTAATGAGGTGAGTTCGATAAGATAGCATAAGAAAACTAGCTCGGTCTGTTGCGGTTGATCCCTCTGTCCCAGTCAATTAAAATGGCACTGAGAGAAATTATTGTCAGAATCTGTCCAATGAATATTGGACTCTGTTGAAACCAGTCCCATTTACAAAGCTGTAGAACAAATGTTCATACAAAACTCTCCATCATTTCACCTCACACCAATATCCCTTTTTCCCATCTTTCCTGGGAAGACTGGCTCATGTTACAGGATGCTATCGAAGTGTCTACATTTCAGCATTCTGAAACCTGGGAACACATCCTTCCATGACACTGTCTCTCAATCTCCCCTTCTCTGTCTACTTCCCAACCCACCCCCATGTGGTGATATGTAAACTGATTCCCCCGCCATCTCTCTCTGGCAGTGATGTTCGCACCCATAGCAACCCCTTATCACGGCACAAAGGAGATTATGGAGCTGTAAATGGGTGGGAGCGGCACATCCTGTCACTTCCATCCCGGGCTGCAAGTTTCCCCACACTGGGCAGGGGTCTAACACAGTGTTACTGAGCAACGCGCAGGGGTGGGGTACACAGTCCTACATAATGGGAAGGTAAATGCTCCTGGGTTACAGATCAATGCACTGGGGTGGTGTACACAGACCTACATGCTGGGAGGGTAACTGCTCCTGGGTTACAGATCAATGGACCTGGGTGGAGTACACAGTCCTACATGCTGGGAGGGTAACTGCTCCTGGGTTACAGATCAATGTACTGGGGTGGTGTACACAGTCCTACATGCTGGGAGGGTAACTGCTCCTGGGTTACAGATCAATGCACTGGGGTGGGGTACACAGTCCTACATGCTGGGAGGGTAAATGCTCCTGGTTGACAGATCAATGCACTGGGGTGGGGTACACAGTCCTATATGCTGGGAGGATAACTGCTCCTGGGTTACAAATCGATGCACTGGGGTGGTTTACACAGTCCTACATACTGGGAGGGTAACTGCTTCTGGTTTACAGATGAATGTACTGGGGTGGGGTACACAGTCCTACATGCTGGGAGGGTAACTGCTCCTGGTTTACAGATCAATGCACTGGGTTGGGGTACACAGTCCTATATGCTGGGAGGGTAACTGCTCCTGGGTTACAGATCAATGTACTGGGGTGGGGTACATAGTCCTGCATGCTGGGAGGGTAACTGCTCCTGGTTTACAGATCGATGCACTGGGGTGGTGTACACAGTCCGACATGCTGGGTGGGTAACTGCTCCTGAATTACAGATCAATGCACTGGGGTGGGCTACACAGCCCTCCATGCTGGGAGGGTAACTGCTCCTGGGTGACAGATTAATTCCCGGGTGATCACTGCACAGATCGCTATCTAGTTGAGGTTTATAGATAATGCAATTATATGGATTCGGTAGCTCCTTATGCTGGATGGATATTTGTTTCAGGTTCACACATTAGTGCCCTGCTGTGGTCTGCACAGCTCCCTGTGCTGCACAGATATCTAGTCCGGGGTTATAGATCAATGCATTGCTGTGGTCTGCACAGCTCCCAGTGCGGAACAGATATATGGTCTGGGTTTATAGATCAATGCACTACTGTGGTCTGTGCAGTGTCCCACACTGGACAGATTGCTGGATTGTATTGTCCCAGTGTAATGGCTGAATCTGCACATTGCTTCACCCTGGCCATATTGCTGGATTGTATTGAGCAGTGCAATGGATGAATCTGGACAGATTGCTGTGTTGTACTGAGCAGTAAACTGGCCTGGTCTGTACAGTGTTCCACGGTGAACAGATATCTCCCCGGGGTTGATGGTGTCCGGGCTGGTTCTGGGAGGTGGATTGAGAATGTGGTATATCGAAATATCTCAGCTTTTCTGGCAATGCCTTTAGTTCCCATTCCTGTGATTGGACCCTCCGTCTCTCACCCCATTAATGTTACAGTGTGCCCAGGCACAGTACATCATGTTGGTGGGGTGGGTAGGGGGGAAAGGTCATGGACAGGTCATGGGGTTCCCCGGAATGGTCTGTCCCCGACATTCTATAACTGACATTCCCAGAATTTTCTCTCCCTGACATTCTATAACTGACATTCTCCAGAACGTTCTGTCCCTGACATTCTATAACTGTCATTCCCCGGAACGTTCTGTCCCTGACATTCTATAACTGACATTCCCTGGAACGTTCTGTCCCTGACATTGTTTGTGAACGGCCGGACGTCAGTGAATTGAACAAACGATAAGATCCCGAGGGAAGAGATCCCGTTCCAGGGAGAAGGAGACTCTGTTCCGAAGGGCCCTCAGGCAGTTAAAGGGGTGAATACGTTTTCCCTGCGTTTACATTTCTCCACGACGCAGGATCAACCACAATTTAGACCAAAATACAGAAATTCCCAAACTCCGTTTGTCTTCAGGAAACTGGGAGAGAATCCTTCAGGACAGCAACGTTTCCACCCTCCGTATTAGGAACTGGGAAGGAGTGACCTGTGTCTGCTCTCGAGCGATCGAGTGTGTGGGAATGTTCTAGAAACCATCTGTCCTTATGGATGTGTCTCTGTGTGTTTGGGGAGGGAGGGTTTCTTGTGGTTTATGTCACATTTTTGTCAGTAATTCCGACCTTCCCATTTGTTATTCCAGCTCCAATTATTTTAATAAATCCCTGAATACAGGGACACATTTGAAAATCTCACTGGGTCCCCGATCAAACGGGCCCCTTTGCCTCCAGGCTGATGGATAATGGGTTTGTTTTCCTTCCTCACAGTTAACGTAGTGACCATCTACGTCCTGCTTTATAAAGATTGTGGATTGTCTCCATGTGTCAGACGTTACCTGGGGGCCATGGCAGCGGCGGATCTCCTGGTCATTATCCTCGACCTGATCCTGAGACACATTCCCATTGTTTATTGGGAACAGTTTTATTTCCTGAGGGACTCCGTCCCCGTATGTAATATCCACGCCGTCCTGCTTTATGCAGCCACTGACTGCTCTGTCTGGTTCACCGTCACTTTCACCTTTGATCGGTTTGTGGCCATTTGTTGCCAGAAGCTGAAAAGTAAATATTGCAGTGAGAAAACGGCGGCTGTGGTTCTGGGAGCAGTGACTGTGCTGAGCTGTTTAAAGAACATTTCCTGGTATTTTATGCTCGAGGCTCGGTATCGGCTGGTGAACGCCCCCTGGTTTTGTGATGTAACAGACGCTGTTCTATTCTCCAGTGTCTGGGTCACAATCGAGTTCCTCCACCACATTCTAACCCCGTTTGTCCCATTTCTCCTGATTCTGCTGCTCAATGTTCTCACCGTCAGACACATTTTAGTGACCAGCAGAGCCCGCAGGAGACTCCGCGCTCACACCAATGGGGACGCTCAGTCTGACACTGAAATGAGAAACCGAAAAAAATCCATCATTTTACTGTTTGTGATCTCGGCCAATTTCATCCTGTTATGGTCAATGTTAATGCTGTATTCTATATGGAACCGGATGTGGTGGATTGTGTATACCCCTGTGTATCTCGATCACTTTGTGCAGGAATTGGGCTTCATGCTGCAGCTCCTCAGTTGCTGCACAAACACCGCGATTTATGCCGTGACCCAGACTAAGTTCAGGCAGCAGCTGAAGAATGTGCTGAAATATCCCTTCACCCAAATCCATCCATCCATCAAATTCCCTCATTAATCACACCATCCGGGATTTTCTCATTTCAGTTCAGTGTTTCAGCGATGGAGCAGCCTGTCGCTTTGGTAACAGACTGAGGGTAGCGCTGGTTTGTCCATCCTTATCCCCCAGGGGGGTTACAGGGAAACATTTCAATGTTTCTCACAACTCAGGGGCCAGTGAGAAAAGGCACCATCCCACTGACTGTATCCATCACTTCCATTTGTAACCAATAAAAATGTTGATTAAAGCGTGCCGAGCAGCAGAGTGACCGATGTTGTTGTGTGTCTTTGTGTTGGAGAAGCTGAGCTGGAGAGAGACAGACTCAGCCCCAAGTCCTGGTCCTCAGGGAAGGGGAGGGCACCGCGCCCTGAGCTCAGGAGCTGGGTTTAACTCCCTCTGTCCCCACACTCCAACCTGGCCTCCCCATTTCCTCACCCCCACTTTTCCTCCTCAATTCTCTCCCTCTCTTTCTGCACACTCTCTCTTTCTCACCACCTCTCCCTTTCACTCTCCCTGGTCCCCTCTCAGACATCCCCCCCAACCCCGGTTTCTCCACCTGCCTCCACTATTCTTTCTGCCTCACTCTCCCCTCTCTCTCACACCCCCAACATGAATTTCTCCACCTGCCTCCATTCTTCTCTCTCCCCCTCACCCTCACTCTCTCTCTCTCCTGCCGTCTCTGTCTCCCGCCTGCAATTCCGTCTCTACCCCCATTTTCCCCGAACTCCTACATCCCGCATCTCTCTATCATCTCACCCCCACCCCCCACACGCAACCTCAACACCACCCCCAGTCTCTGGGTCAGAGTAAGAGGGAAGGACCAGGGAGATCGGACTATGTCAGATCTAGAGGAAGGGTGGGAGAGAGATTCAGTCAAAGAGAAACGATGGGAGGTGGGGAGAGAGAGAGAGAAACGGAATTCAGGGGATCGAGAGTAAGAGAAGGTGGAGAGAGAGTGAAGGAACAGGGAGAGAGAGAGCAAGAGAGAAATAGGGTGCGAGGGGGAGAGAGAGAGAGAGAGAGAGACAGGGGAAGAGATAATAAAGAGGGGCGAGAGAGAGGGGCGAGAGAGTGAGGGTGAGAGAGAGGGGAAAAGGGTGGAAGAGAGGGGGAGAGAGGGGAGAGAGAGCAGGGGAGAGAGAGTGGCCAGAGAGAGTGGGTAGAGAGAGTGCGGAGAGAGAAAGTGGGGGAGAGAAAGAGGGGAAGGAGAGAGAGGGGAGAGAGAAAGGGGAGAGAGCGCGGAGAGAGAGAGGGAAGAGAGAGCAGATAAAGGGAGAGGGAAATGAGCGAGAGGGGAGAGAGAGTGGGAGAGAGAGGAGGGAAGAAAGAGGAGGGGAGAGAGAGGGGGGACAGAGAGGAAGAAAGAGAGGAGGAAGGAGAGAGGAGGGGGAGAGTGGAGGGGACAGGAGGGCGTGAGAGAGGAGTGGGGGTAGAGAGAAGAGGGTAGAGAGAGGGGGTTAGAGAGAGGGTGAGGAGAGAGTGGGGTATAGAAAGGGGCATAGAGGGAGGGGCATAGAGAGAGGGGGTAGAGAGAAGGGAGAAGACGGGGGGAGAGAGTGAGATGGGCAGAGAGAGGGCTGGGGAGAGAGACAGGGGAGGGAGAGGATGGGGGAGAGAGAGAGGGTGGGAGAGAGAGAGGGGAGGCCGAGGGAGTGGAGGGTGAGAGAGGGGGCGGGAGAGAGAGGGGGATGGAGAGTAAGATGGGAGGGAGAGTAAGAGGGGAGGGCGAGAGAGGGGATGGAGAGAGAGGGGAGGGACAGGGAGAGGGGAGGGAGAGTGAGAGGGGAGGGAGATTAAGGGGAGGGAGAGTGAGAGGGGATGGAGAGTGAGAGGGGAGGGCGAAAGAGGGGAGGGAGAGAGAGGGGAGTGGGTGAGAGGGGAGGAAGAGTGAGAGGGGAGAGAGAGTGAGAGGGGAGGGCAGGAGAGAGGAGAGGGAGAGAGAAAGGAGGGAGAGAGAGTGGAGGGGAAGGCGAGAGTGAGGGGAGGCGAAAGAGAGAGGGGAGGGTGAGATAGAGGGGAAGGCAGGGGTGAGGGTGAGAGGGGGAGGGCGAGAGAGGGGGAGGGAGAAAGAGAGCGGAGGGTGAGAGAGAGGGGAGGGAGAGTGAGAGGGGAGGGAGAGTAAGAGGGAAGGTAGAGTAAGGGAAGGGAGAGTGAGAGGGGAGGGAGAGTGAGAGGGGAGGGTGAGAGAGGGGAGGGAGAGTGAGAGAAGAGCGAGAAAGAGAGGGGAGAGAGAGTGAGAGGAGAGGGAGGGGGAGGGGGAGGGAGAGTAAGAGGGGAGGGAGAGTAAGAGGGGAGGGCGAGAGAGGGGATGGAGAGAGAGGGGAGTGGGAGAGAGTGGAGGGAGAGTGACAGGGTAGGGAGAGTGAGAGGGGATGGAGAAAGAGAGGGGAGGGTGAGTAAGAGGGAAGGGAGTGTGAGAGGGGAGAGAGAGTGAGAGGGGAGGGCGAGAGAGGGGGAGGGCGAGAGGGGGGAGGGGAGGGCGAGAGAGAGGGGAAGGACAGTGAGGGGGAGGGAGAGAGAGGGGAGGGAGAGTGAGAGGGGAGGGAGAGTGAGAGGGGAGGGAGAATGAGAGGGGAGGGTGAGTAAGAGGGGAGGGAGAGTGAGAGGGGAGCGTGAGGGAGAGGCGATAGAGAGAGAGGGGGAGAGCGAGGGGGGAGGTCGGGGAAGGCGAAGAGAGGGGAGGAGAGGGCGAGAGAAAGGGGAAGGACAGTGAGGGGGATGGTGAGTGAGGGGGAGGGAGAGTGAGAGGGGAGGGAGAGAGGGGAGGGAGAGTGAGAGGGGAGGGTGAGTAAGAGGGGAGGGAGAGTGAGAGGGGAGCGTGAGGGAGAGGGGATAGAGAGAGAGGGGGAGAGCGAGGGGGGAGGGTGAGAGAGGGGAGGGAGAATGAGAGGGGAGGGTGAGTAAGAGGGGAGGGAGAGTGAGAGGGGAGCGTGAGGGAGAGGCGATAGAGAGAGAGGGGGAGAGCGAGGGGGGAGGTCGGGGGAGGGCGAGAGAGGTGAGGAGAGGGCGAGAGAAAGGGGAAGGACAGTGAGGGGGAGGGTGAGTGAGGGGGAGGGAGAGTGAGAGGGGAGGGAGAGAGGGGAGGGCGATAGAGCAGATGGCAAGAGTGGGGAGGGCGAGAGAGGCGAGGGAGAGAGAGTGGAGGGAGAGTGAGAGGGGAGGGAGAGAGGGAGGGAGAGTGAGAGGAGAGGGTGAGAGACAGGAGGGAGGGAGGAGGGAGGTAGAGAGTGGAGAGCGAGAGTGAGAGGGGAGAGAGGGGGTGGGATGGAGACGGGAAGGAGAGGGGGGAGAGTGAGAGGAGGGTGAGAGAGGGGAGGGAGAGTGAGAGGGGAGAGCGAGAGAATGGAGGGGAGGGTGAGAGAGATTGGAGGGAGAGTGAGAGGGGAGGGAGAGAGGTGAGGGCCAGAGAGGGGAGGGTGGTAGAGCGGATGGTGAGAGTGGGGAGGGCGAGAGAGGGGAGGGAGAGAGAGGGGAGGGAGAGAGAGGGGAAGGAGAGAGAGGAGAGGGAGAGTGAGGGGGAAGGAGAGTGAGAGGGGAGGGAGAGAGAGAGGGGAGGGAGAGAGAGATGGAGGGAGAGAGAGAGGGGAGAGAGAGAGAGGGGAGGGAGAGAGGGGAGGGATGGAGACGGTAGGGAGGGAGAGAGAGAGGCGAAGGAGAGAGAGGAGAGGGAGAGTGAGAGGGGAAGGAGAGTGAGGGGGAGGGAGAGAGAGAGGGGAGGGAGAGAGAGAGGGGAGGGAGAGAGAGGGGAGGGAGAGTGAGAGGGGAAGAAGAGTGAGAGGGGAGGGAGAGTGAGAGGGGAGGGCGAGAGAGATGCAAGGAGAGAGAGAGGGGAGGGAGAGAGAGAGGGGAGGTCGACAGAGCGGAGGGAGAAAGAGAGGGATGAGAGAGTGAGAGGAGAGGGAGAGTGAGGGTGAGGCAGAGTAAGAGGGGAGGGAGAGTGAGAGGGGAGGGAGAGTGAGAGGGGAGCGAGAGAGAGGGGAAGGAGAGAGAGGAGAGGGAGAGTGAGAGGGGAAGAAGAGTGAGAGGTGAGGGAGAGTGAGAGGGGAGGGAGAGTGAGAGGGGAGGGCGAGAGAGATGCAAGGAGAGAGAGAGGGGAGGGAGAGAGCGAGGGGAGGTCGACAGAGCGGAGGGAGAAAGAGAGGGATGAGAGAGTGAGAGGAGAGGGAGAGTGAGGGGGAGGCAGATTAAGAGGGGAGGGAGAGTGAGAGGGGAGGGAGAGTGAGAGGTGAGGGAGAGAGGGGAGGGATGGAGACGGGCGGGAGAGAGAGGGGAGGAGGAGTGAGGGGAGGGTGATCAATGAGAGGGTGAGAGAGATGGAGGGAGAGTGAGAGGGAAGGGAGAGAGAGGGGAGGGAGGGTGAGATGGGAGGGCAAGAGCGAGGGGAGAGAGAGTGAGAGGGGAGGGCAAGAGAGGGGAGGGAGAGTGAGAGGGGAAGGAGAGTGAGAAGGGAGGGCGAGAGAGGGGAGGGATAATGAGCGGGAGAGTGAGAGATGGGTGGGAGGGAGACGGGTGGGAGACAGAGGGGAGGGAAAGTGAGAGGGGAGGGAGAGAGGGTAGGGATGGAGACAGGAGTGAGAGAGAGGGGAGGAAGAGTGAGGGGAGGGTGAGAGATGAGAGGGTGAGAGAGAGGGAGGGAGAGTGAGAGGGGAAGGACAGTGAGAGGGGAGGGCCAGAGCGAGGGGAGGGAGAGAGAGAGGCGAAGGAGAGAGAGGAGAGGGAGAGTGAGAGGGGAAGGAGAGTGAGAGATGGAGGGAAAGAGAGAGGGGAGGGCGAGAGAGATGGAGGGAGAGATAGAGGGGAGGGAGAGAGAGGGGAGGGAGAGAGGGGAGGAATGGAGATGGTAGGGAGGGAGAAAGAGGGGAGGGAGAGAGAGGGGCGGGTGATCCATGAGAGGGTGAGAGAGAGGGATGGAGAGTGAGAGGGAAGGGAGACAGAGGGGAGGGAGGGTGAGATGGGAGGGCAAGAGCGAGGGGAGAGAGAGTGTGAGGGGAGGGAGATTGAGAGGGGAAGGACAGTGAGAGGGAAGGGCCAGAGCGAGGGGAGGGAGAGAGAGAGGCGAAGGAGAGAGAGGGGAGGGAGAGTGAGAGGGGAAGGAGAGTGAGAGATGGAGGGAAAGAGAGAGGGGAGGGAGAGAGAGGGGAAGGAGAGAGGGGAGGGAGCTTGAGAGGGGAAGGACAGTGAGAGGGGAGGGCCAGAGCGAGGGGAGGGAGAGAGAGAGGCGAAGGAGAGAGAGGAGAGGGAGAGTGAGAGGGGAAGGAGAGTGAGAGGGGAGGGAGAGAGAGAGGGGAGGGAGAGAGAGAGGGGAGGGAGAGAGAGGGGAGGGAGAGAGAGGGGAGGGAGAGAGGGGAGGGATGGAGATGGTAGGGAGGGAGAGAGAGGGGAGGAGGAGTGAGGGGAGGGTGAGAAATGAGAGGGTGAGAGAGAGGGATGGAGAGTGAGAGGGAAGGGAGACAGAGGGGAGGGAGGGTGAGATGGGAGGGCAAGGGCGAGGGGAGGGAGAGTGAGAGGGGAAGGAGAGTGAGGAGGGAGGGTGAGAGAGAGGAGGGAGAGTGAGTGGGGGAGGGGAGGGCCAGAGCGAGGGGAGGGAGTGAGAGGGGAGGGTGAAAGAGGGGTGGGAGAGAGTGTGGGGAGCGCGAGAGAGAGGGGACGGAGAGTGAGAGGGGAAGGAGAGTGAGAGGGGAGGAAGAGTGAGAGTGGAGGGCGAAAAGAGGGGAGGGCGAGAGTTGGGGGAGGGAGAGAGAGTGGGAAGCGCGAGAGAGAGGGGAGGGAGAGTGTGAGGGGAAGGAGAGTGAGAGGGGAGGAAGAGTGAGAGGGGAGGGCGAGAGAGAGGGGAGGGCGAGAGAGGGGAGGGAGAGTGAGAGGGGAGGGAGAGAGGGTAGGGATGGAGACGGGAAGGACAGAGAGAGGAGGGAGAGTGAGGGGAGGGCGAGAGAGGAGAGGGTAAGAGAGAGGGTAGGGAGAGTGAGAGGGGAGGGAAAGTGAGAGGGGAGGGCGCGAGCAAGGGGAGAGCGAGAGAGGGGAGGGACACTGAGAGGGGAAGGAGAGTGAGAGGGGAGGGAGAGAGAGTAAGGGGAGGGAGAGTAAGGGGGAGGGAGAGTGAGAGGGGAGGGAGAGTGTGAGGGGAGGGCGAGAGCAAGGGGAGGGAGAGTAAGGGGGAGGGACAGTGAGAGGGGAAGGAGAGTGAGAGGGGAGGGAGAGTGAGTGGAGGGGAGGGCGAGAGAGAGGGGAGGGAGAGTGAGTGGGGTAGGAGAATGAGAGTGGAGGCAGAGAGAGGGGAGGGTGAGAGAGGGGAGGGTGAGAGAGGGAAGGGCAAGAGATGGGAGGGGGAGAGAAGGGAGGGCGAGAGAGGGAGAGGTGAGCGAGAGAGGGGGTTGCAAGAGAGGGGAGGGTGAGAGAGAGGGTAGGGAGAGTGAGAGGGGAGGGAGAGAGGGGAGGGATGGAGACGGGAGGGAGAGAGAGGGGAGGAAGAGTGAGGGGAGGGTGAGAGAGGGGAGGGCGAGAGAGAGGGGAGGGCAAGAGTGATGGGAGGGAGAGTGAGAGGGGAGGGAGAATGAGAGGGGAGGGCGAGTGACACGGGAGGGATAGTGAGAGGGGAGAGTGAGAGATGGGAGGGAGGGAGACGGGAGGGAGAGAGAGAGGAGGTAGAGTGAGAGGGAAGGGAGAGTGAGAGGGGAGGGCCAGAGCGAGGGGAGGGTGAGAGAGGGGAGGGCGAGAGAGGGGAGGGCGAGAGAGAGAGAGGTGAGCGAGAGAGGCGGTTGAAAGAGAGGGGAGGGTGAGAGAGAGGGAGGGTGAGTAAGGGGGGAGGGCGAGTGACACGGGAGGGATAGTGAGAGGGGAGAATGAGAGAAGGGAGGGAGGGAGACGGGAGGGTGAGAGAGAGGAGGGAGAGTGAGAGGGGAGGGAGAGTGAGAGGGGAGGGAGAGTGAGAGGGGAGGGCCAGAGCGAGGGGAGGGTGAGAGAGAGGGGAGGGTGGGAGAGGGGAGGGCGAGAGATGGGAGGGTGAGAGAGAGGGAGGGAGAGAGAGGGGGAGGGTTAGAGAGGGGGATGGAGAGTGAGAAGGGAGGGCGAGAGAGGGGCGGGCGAGAGAGATGGGAGTGAATAGAGAGGGGAGGGCGAAAGAGGGCAGGGAGAGAGAGGGGAGGTAGAATGAGAGTGGAGGGAGAGTGACAGGGGAGGGAGAGAGATTGGAGGGCGAGAGAGAGGGGAAGGCGAGAGAGAGGGGAGGGCGAGAGAGAGAGGGGAGGGTGAGAGAGAGGGGAGGGTGAAAGAGAGAGGGGAGGGTGAGCGAGAGGGGAGGGTGAAAGAGAGAGGGGAGAGTGAGAGTGCGGAGTGCGAGAGAGCGGAGTGTGAGAGCGCGGAGGATGAGAGAGGGGAGGGCGAGACAGAGGGATGAACGAGAGAGGGGGTGAGAGAGAGGGGAGGGCGAGAGAGAGATGGGAGTGCGAGAGAGAGGGGAGGGCAAGAGAGAGCGACAGGGAGAGAGAGAGGGGAGGGCGAGAGAAGGCGACAGGGAGAGAGATGAGAGAGAAAAGGGTGCAAGAGCGTGATTGAGAGGGTATGAGAGATCGAATGAGGGAGAGAGTTTACGAGAGAGATGGGGGAGCAAGGGGGAAGACTGAGAGAGAGGGAGGGGATAATTGAGTGACAGAGACAAGAGACAGAGAGACAGAGAGAGGTGGGGTGGGAGAGAGAGGGGTGTAGAGAGAGACAGAGAGAGGGGAGTAGAGAGAGAGAGGGAGGGGGATAGAGAGAGGGAGAGAGGGGACAGATACGAGAGAGAGTGTCTGACAGAGAGAGAGAAAGAGAGACAGTGAGCGAGCAAGAGAGATGGTTGAGAGAGAGAGAGAGAGAGAGAGAGAGAGAAGGGGCGGGATAGAGAGAGAGAGAGAGAGAGAGGACTGCAGAGAAAGAGAGGTGGGAGAGTGAGAGAGAGAGGCTGTGAGAGAGAGAGAGAGTGAGAGAAGGGAGAGCAAGATAGAGAGACGGTCCAAGTGAGAGGTAGAGAGTTGAGAGAGGGGCGAAAGAGAGAGAGGTCGCAAGAGACGGAGGGAAGGCCGAGAGAGACAAAGACAGACCGAGACAGAGGGGTGAGAGATGAAGAGAGGGTGCGAGAGCGATGAGGCAAGAGCGAACGGGGGAGAGAGGTGGCGAGAGAGAAAGAGAGAGGCAAGAGAGAGAAGCAAGAGAGAGGGGCGAGAGAGAGAGCGAAACTGATGGGAGAAAGACAAGAGCGAGACAGATTGAGAGAGGAGAGAGAGGCGGGTGATAGAGGGAGGGATAGAGAGAGAGAGGGAGAGAGTGACTGAGAGTGGGGTGAGACAAGGGTAAGAAAGAGTGAAAAAGAGAGAGAGAGAAAACGAGACAGAGAGGGAGAGAGGTGAGAGTGAGAGAGCAAGAGAAAGGACAAAGCAAGGGTGGGAGAGAGGGAGAGTGTATATGGAAGAGAGGGTGAGGGAGAGAGGGAGAGAATGAGTGAGAGAGAGCAAGAGAGGGACGACAGAGGGGCGAGAGAGGTGCGACCGAGAGAGAAAGGGGAGAGAGAGGAGTGAGAGAGAGAGTGAAAGAGGAGAGAGGGGGAGAGAGAGGGACAGAAACTGCGAGGGGGAATAGAGAGAGGGATAGAGAGAGAGCACAAGCGAGCGAGGGAGACCAAGCGAGTGAAAGAGAGACGGGGAGAGCGAGAGAGAGGAGGACAGAGAGAGAGAGATGGGGACAAGCGAGAGACAGAGTAATGAGAGAGAGGGGTGCAAGAGAGAGAGGAGCTGGGGGGGGGGGAGGACTGAGAGAGAGAGAGAGAGAGACGGAGAGAGAGAGCAACAGACAGACAGAGAGAGAGAGAGAGAGAAAGAGCAAGAGTGAGAGAGAAGAGTTGAAAGAGGGAGGGAGGGCAGAGAGAGGGAGACAGAGACACAGACAGACAGACAGAGCACAAGCAATAGAGAGAGAGCACGAGTGAGAGAGAGCGAGCAAGAGAGAGAGTGAGATGAGACAGAGAGGGAGGCAAGAGAGAGGGAGAGAAGGAGGGAGAGAGAGACCGTGAGAGCGTAAGGGAGGGTGAGAGGGTGAGAAAGCGCGAGCGAGATGAAGAGAGCGAGAGGAAGAGTGAGAGAGAGAGAGGGGGCAAAGAGAGGGATAGAGATAGAGCGGGAGAGAGAGAGAGGAAGAACAAGAGAGAGAGGATGCGAGCGAGGGACAGAGGGATGAGAGAGAGAGAGGGCACAAGAGCGAGACAGAGGCAGTGAGAAAGGGAGGGAGAGCTGAGAGAGCTGAGAGAGACAGAGAGACAGAGAGACAGACGGTGTGAGAGAGATAGAGGGGGCGAGAGAGAGATAGAGGGATGAGAGAGAGGGAGAGAGGGGCAAAAGACACAGACAGAGGCAGCAAGAGAGGGAGGGAGAGCTGAGAGAGCAAGAGAGTCCGGGAGACAAAGAGACAAAGTGAGAGAGAAAGAGGGGCGGTTGGGGGGGGGGGAGGGAGGCAAGAGGGGGATGGAGAGGGGGAGGGAGCGGGAAGGGGGCAAGCGAGATGGCAGAGAGAGAGGGCAGAGAGAGTGGGGGAGAGAGAGGGGGAGAGAGAGGGGAGAGAGAGGGGGAAAGAAAGAGGGGGAGAGAGAGTAGAGAGAGTGGGGGAGAGAGGGGGGGAGAGAGAGGGGAGAGAGAGGGGAAAGAAAGAGGGGGAGAGAGGGTAGAGAGAGTGGGGGAGAGAGGGGGAGAGAGAGGGTGATAGAGAGGGGAGAGAACGGGTGTAGAGTGGGAGTGAGATTTTGGGGAGAGGGTGGGAGAGACAAGGAAATAGAGAGGGGAGAGAGAGGGGAGGAGAAGGGGGAGAGAGAAGGGGAGAGAGGGGTGAAAGAGAGGGGGAGAGAGAGAGACGGGGAGAGGGAAGGGGAGAGAGAGGGGAGAGAAAGGGTGTAGAGAGGGAGTGAGAGTTTGGGGAGAGAGTGGGGGAGCAACAGGGAGAGAGTGGGAGAGAGAGAGGGGAGGAGAGAGATAGGCGTGAGAGAGCGAGGGTGAGAAAGAGAGAGAGTGAGTGAGAAAGAGAGCTTGGGTGAGAGAGAGGAGGGTGAGAGAGGGGTTGGGGGTGAGAGGGGTGTGAGAGAGAAGGGGTGAGAGACAGAGGGGGTGGGACAGAGAGAGAGAGAGAGACAGTGTGGTGAGAGAGTGACATGGGAGACAGAGAGGGTGAGAGAGAGAGAAAGAGAAGGTAAGAGAGAGAGAGAGGTGAGAAAGAGGGAGAGTGAGTGAAACAGAGAGAGTGTAAGTGAGACAGAAAGAGCGTGAGTGAGAAAGAGAGAGCTGGTGAGAGAGAGGAGTTTGAGAGAGAGGGGGGGTGGGGGTGAGACGGGGATGAGAGATAATGGGTGATGGAGAGAGTGAAAGTGGGGAGGGGGAATAGGGAGAGTGGAGTGAGAAGGAGAGGGTGTGAGAGAGAGTGGGGTGAGCGAGAGGGGTGAGCGAGAGGGGTGAGAGGGGGAGGAGTTAGAGAGAGAGCGCGGGGTAAGAGAGAAAGGGTGTGAGAGGCGATGAGAGAGAGGGGTGAGAGTGAGGGCGTGAGAGACTGAGGGTGTGAGAGAGTGAGGGGCTGAAAGAGTGAGGGGGTTTGAGAGAAGGGGTGGTGAAAGGGAGAGAGGCAGTGAGAGAGAGGGAGTGTGAGAGAGAGGGGTGTGAGAGTGAAGGGTGAGAGAGAGGTTGAGAGAGAGAGGGGGTGAGAGAGAGAGGTGGGTTGAGAGAGAGGGAGGGTGGGGGTGAGAGAGAGAGGGATGAGAGAGAGAGAAGGTTGAGAGAGAGGGGTGGGAGAGAGCGGTGAGAGAGAAGAAGGGGTGAGAGAGTTACAGGGTGGAAGAGAGGGGTGGTGGGAGAGAGGGAATGAGAGAGAGAGCTGGGTGAGAGGTCGGTAAGAGGGAGCGGTGGGAGTGAGTGACAGCGAGGAGGTGGGGGAGAGAGAGGGGGAGAGAGAGGGAGGGTGAGAGAGAGAGATGGATGTGAGAGAGAGCGAGGGGTTGAGAGAGAAGGGAAGAGACTGAGGGGGTGAGAGAGTGAGGGGATGAGAGATTGAGGGGGGTTGAGAGAGCAGGTGGTGAGAGAGAGGGGTGTGAGAGAGAGAGGCTTGACAGAGAGGGGTTGAGAGAGAAAGAGAGGGGTGAGAGAGAGTGTGAGAGAGAGTGATGAGAGAGAGGGGGGTTGAGAGAGAAAGAGAGGGGTGAGAGAGAGAGGGGAAGGGAGAGAGAGGGATTGGTGAGGAGGTGAGAGAGTGAGGGGATGAGAGAGTGAGGGGGGTTGAGCGAGAGGGTGGGGGGTGAGAGAGAGAGGGGTGAGAGAGAGTGGGGTCGAGAGGGAGGGGTTGAGAGAGAGAGAAGGGGGTGAGAGAGAGTGAGGGGTTGAGAGAGTGGTGTGAGAGAGGGGGCCGAGAAAGGAGGGGAGAGAGGAGGGGAGAGAGCGGGAGAGGGGGCAGAGGGAGAGTGAGAGGGGGCAGGATTAGGGGCAGAGAGAGAGGGCGCAGAGAGGGGGGAGAGAGATGGGGAAGAGAGAGGGGGAGAGAAGGGTGAGAGAGAGGGGGAGAGAGAGGGGGAGAGAGGGGGAGAGAGAGGGGGAGAGAGATGGGGAGAAGAGGAGGAGAGAATGGAGGAGATGGGGAGAGGGAGAGAGAGGGGGAGAGAGGGGGTGAGAGAGAGTTGTTGAGAGAGAGGGTGTGAGAGAGAGGAAGTCAGAAAGAGCGGGTGAGAAACAGGGGTGTGAGAGAGAGAAGGGGTGTGAGAGAGAAGGGGTGTGAGACAGAGGGAGTGGGAGAGAGAGGGAGATGTCGGCTAAGAGAGAGAGAGAGTGGGGTGAGAGAGTGAGATGGGAGTGATAGAAAGAGGGTGTGAAAAACAGGGGGAGAGAGGGTGTAGAGAGTGGGGTCAAGAGAGCGGGTAGAGAGAGGGGAGAGAGAGAAGGGAGAGAGTGTGGGAGAGAGAGGGGGTGAGAGAGAGGGGGTGAGAGAGAGGGGGTGAGAGAGAGTGGGTGAGAAAGAGAGAGAATGTGAAAAAGAGAGTGGGAGAGAGAGAGGTGTTGAGAGAGAAGGGTGGGTGAGGGGGTGAAAGAGAGAGAGTGAGAGAAAAAGAGAGAGAGTGAGAGAAAAAGAGAGAGAGTGAGAGAAAAAGAGAGAGAGTGTTGAGAAAGAGAGAGTGTGAGTGAGAAAGAGAGAGCAGGTGAGAGAGAGGGGGTGAGAGAGGGGTGTGGGGTGAGAGGGGGTGAGAGACAGAGGGGGTTGGACAGAGAGAGAGAAACTGTGGTGAGAGAGAGAGGGTGAGAGAGTGAGATGGGAGTTAGAGGGGATGTGAGATAGGGCTAAGAGAGAGAGGGAGTGAGAGACAGGGAGTGTGAGAGAGCGGGGTGAGAGAGCGAGGGGTGAGAGAGAGAGAGAGGGATGAGAGAGAGAGGATTGAGTGAGAGGGAGGTGGGAGAGAGTGGGGTGTGAGAGAGAGAGGGGTGAGAGGGTGAGAAGGTGGAAGGGAGGGGGTGTGAGATAGAAGGGGGTGTGAGAGAGAGAGGGGGTGAGAGACAGTGGGTGTGAGAGAGACGGGGATGTGAAAGAGAGTGAAGGAGATGGGGAGAGAGGGGGTGAGAGAGAGGGGAGAGAGGGGTAGGGAGAGGGGGAGAGAGGGGGGTGAGAGAGAGTTGGTGAGAGAGATTTGTTGAGAGAGAGGGTTGTGAGAAAGGGGGTGAGAAACAGGGGTGTGGGAGAGAGAAGGGGTGTGAGAGATAAGGGGTGTGAGAAAGAGGGGGTGGGAGAGAGAGAGAGATGACGGTTAAGTGAGAGAGAGAGTGGGGTGAGAGAGTGGGGGTGTGAGACACAGGGGGAGAGAGGGAGTAAAGAGTGGGGTGCAAGGGAGGGAGGGGAGGGAGAGAGTGGGAGAGAGAGGAGTTGAGAGAGAGGGGGTGAGAAAGAGGGGGTGAGAAAGAGAGAGTGAATGAAAAACAGAGAGAGTGTAAGTGAGAAAGAGAGAGCGTGAATGAGAAAGAGAGAGTGGGTGAGAGAGAGGGGGTGAGAGAGGGGGTGGGGTGAGCGGGGTATGAGAGAGAAGGGGTGTGAAACAGAGGGAGTGGGACTGAGAGAGAGAGAGAGACTGTGGTGAGAGAGAGAGGTGAGAGAGTGAGATGGGAGTGACGGGGGTGTGAGAGAGGGCTAAGAGAGAGAGGGAGTGAGAGAGATGGAGTGTGAGAGATAGAGGTGAAAGAGCGAGGAATGAGAGAGAGGGGTTGAGAGAGGGGTTGAGAGAGGGGGGTGAGAGAGAGGGAGCGAGAAGGAGAGAGAAGGGAAGAGAAAGAGGCAGAGAGATGGTGGGAGAGAGGGAGGGGGTGAGAGAGCGAGGATGTGGAAGAGTGTGTGTGAGAGAGAGGGTGATGTGAAAGAGATTGGGGTGGGGGAGAGAGGGGTGATGGAGAGAGAAAGGAGAGAGAAAGAGGAGGTGAGAGAGAGATGGATGTGAGAGAGAGGGGGGTGAGAGAGAGAGGGGTGAGAGAGAGGGGTTGAGAGAGAGAAGGGGTGTGAGAGAGAGAAGGAAGGTGAGAGAGAGGGGAGTGAGAGAGACGGGGGTGAGAGAGAGAGGGGTGAGAGAGAGTTGACGAGAGAAAGGGTTTGAATTAGAGGGGGGAGAGAGGATGAGAGAGAGGGGTTGAGAAAGATGGGTTGAAACAGAGAGGAGGTGAGGGGGAGGACTAAGAGAGAGAGAGACGGAGAGAGAGCGACAGACAGAGAGAGATATAGAGCAAGAGTGAGAGAGAAGAGGTGTGAGAGGTAGGGTGGACTGAGAGAGATGGAGGGAAAGAGACAGACAGAAAGAGCATGAGCAACAGAGAGAGAGAGCGAGCACGAGCGAGAGAGAGTGAGCGAGAGAGCGTGAGATAAGAGAGGGAGGAAGGCAAGAGGAAGGGAGAGAGGCAGGGAGAGAGAGAGAGCGTGAGAAGAGGGTGAGAGAGTGAGAGAGAGAGAGCACGAGGAAGAGAGCGAGTGGAAGAGTGAGAGAGAGAGGATGCGCGAGAGAGAGAGGGGGTGAGAGAGTGGTGCGAGAGAGGCAGGCGAGAGAGGAGGGGAGAGAGGGGGCGAGGGAGCGGGAGGGAGAGGGGCGGGATTGGGGCAGAGAGACGGCACAGAGAGGGGGGAGACAGATAGGGAAGAGAGAGGGGGAAAGGAGGGGGTGAGTGGGGGAGTGAGATGGGGAGGAGAGGGGGAGAGAGTGAAGGAGATGGGGGAGAGAGGGAGTATGAGAGAGCTGAAGAGCGAGAGGGTGAGAGAGGGGGGTGAGAAACAGGGGTGTGAGTGAGAGAAGGGGTGTAAGAGAGAATGCGTGAGAGACAGAGGGGGTGGGAGAGAGAGAGAGACGATGGCTGAGAGAGAGAGAGTGGGGTGAGAGAGTGAGAGTGGGGTGTGAGAGAGGGGGTGTGAGAGACAGGGGGAGAGAGGGGGTAAAGAGTGGTGGGCAAGAGAGAGGGTAGAGAGAGGGGAGAGAGAGGGGAGGGAAAGAGTGGGAGAGAAAAAGGAGTTGAGAGAGCGGGGGTGAGAGAGAGAGGGGGTGAGAAAGAGAGACCGGGTGAGAGGGGGTGAGAGAGGGGGGTGGGGTGAGAGGGGGGTGAGAGAGAAGGGGTGAGAGACAGAGGGGTTGGGACAGAGAGAGAGACTGTGGTGAGAGAGAGAGTGAGATGGGAGTGAGAGGGGGTGTAAGAGAGGGCTACGAGAGAGAGAGTAAGAGAGAGAGAGTGTAAGAGAGAGGGGTGAGAGACGGAAGGCTGATAGAGAGTGGTTGAGAGAGAAGGTTGAAAGAGAGAAGGGGTGAGAGAGAGAAGGAGGGTGAGAGAGAGGGGAGTGAGAGAGAGGGGGGTGAGAGAGAGAGACGGTGGAAGAGAGGGGGTGTGGGAGAGAGAGGGGGGGAGAGAGCTGGGTGAGAGGGTAGTGAGAGGGAGAGGTGGGAGTGAGTGACAGAGAAGGGGTGCGAGAGAGAGGGGTGATAGAGAGAGGGGATGAGAGAGGGAACGAGAAGGAGAGAAAGGGGATGAGAAAGAGGCAGAGAGTTGGTGGGAGAGAGGGAGGGGCTGAGAGAGCGAGGGTGTGTGAGAGTATGTGTGAGAGTGTGTGTGAGAGAGGGGATGTGAAAGAGATTAGGGTGGGAGAGAGAGGGGTGACGGAGAGAGAGGGGAGAGACAGTGGGTGTGAGAGAGGGATGGATGTGAGAGAGAGAGACAGGGGTTGAGAGGGGGTGGTGAGAGAGAGAGGGGGTGTGAGAGAGAGGGGTTAGAGAGAGAGGGGAGAGAGAAGGGTTGAGAAAGATGGGCTGAAAGAGAGAGGAGGTGAGGGGGAGGACAGTGAGAGGGAGAGAGAGAGAGCGACAGACAGAGAGAGAGAGATAGAGCAAGACTGAGAGAGAAGAGGTGAGAGTGGTAGGTTGGACTGAGAGAGAGAGAGAGTGAGACAGACAGAGAGAGCATGAGCGACAGAGAGAGAGAGAGCACGAGCGAGAGTGAGCGCGAGTGAGACAGACCATGAGATGAGAGCGAGAGGGTGACAAGAGAGAGTGAAAGAGGCAGGGAGAGAGAGAGAGAGAGCGTGAGAAGAGGGTGAGAGAGTGAGAGAGACCGCAAGAGGAAGAGAGAGAGCGGAAGAGTGACAGAGAGAGGATGCGAGAGAGAGGGGTGTAAGAGAGAGGTGCGAGAGAGGGGGCTGAGAGAGGAGGGGAGAGAGGAGGGGAGACAGGGGGCGAGGGAGGGTTAGTGGGTGGGATTGGGGGCAGAGAGACAGCACAGAGAGGGAGGAGAGAGGGGGCAGAGAGGGGGGAGAGAAAGGCGAGAGTGAACTGGAGAGAGAGGAGGAGAGAGACGAGGGAGAGAGGGGGGGAGAGAGAGAGGGGGGAGAGAGGGTTTGAGAGAGAGGTGTTGAGGGAGAGGGAGTGAGAGAGAGGAAGTGAGGGAGAGGGGTGCGGAAGAGAGGTGTGAGAGAGAGAGAAAAGGGGTGTGAGACAGAGGGGGTGGGAGAGAGAGAGACGTGGGGTGAGAAAGAGAGTGAGTTGAGAGAGTGAGAGTGGGGTGAGAGAGTGAGATGGGAGTCAGAGAGGGGGGTTTGAGAGACAGGGAAGAGAGGGGGTAGAGATTGGGGACAAGAGAGGGGGTAGAGAGAGGGGAGAGAGAGAGGGCAGGAGAGAGGGGAGAGAGAAGGGAGAGAGGGGAGAGAGAGAGGGGGTTTGAGAGAGAGGGGGTGAGAGAGAGGGCGTGAGAAAGAGAGAGAGTGAGTGAAAAAGAGAGAGAGTGTAAGTGAGAAATAGCGAGCATGAGTGAGAAAGAGAGCGGGTGAGAGAGAGGGGGTGAGACAGAGGGGGGGATGAGAGGGGGTTGAGAGAGGAGGGATGCGAGACAAGGGGGGGACAAAGGGAGAGAGACTGTGGTGAGAGAGAGGGGATGTGAGAGAAGGCTAAGAGAGAGAGAGAGGGAGTGAGAGAGGGGTTGAGAGAGTGGGGTGAGAGAGCGAGGGGGATTGAGAGAGAGGGTTGGTGGTGGGAGCGAGAGGGGTGAGGGAGAGAAAGGGTTTAGAGAGAGGGAGGTGGGAGAGAGAGGGGGTGAGAGAGAGAGCTGGCTGAGAGGGCAGTGTGATGGAGAGGTGGGAGTGAGTGACAGAGAGGGGGTGGGAGAGAGAGAGGGGTGAGTGAGGGAGGGGGTAAGAGAGAGGGAGCGAGAGAGTGGGTGATGTGAAAGAGATTGGGGTGGGAGAGAGAGGGGTGATGGAGAGAGAGGGGAGAGAGAGGCGGGTGAGAGAGAGATGGACGTGAGAGAGAGAGGGATTGAGAGAGAGGGGGTGAGAGACTGAGGGGGAGACAGAGTGAGGGGATGAGAGATTGAGGGGTGTTGAGAGAGGGGGTGGTGAGGGGAGTGAGAGAGAGAGGGAGTGGGAGAAAGAGGGGTGAAAGAGAGGGGTTGATAGAGAAAGAGAGGGGTGAGAGAGAGACGGGTGAGAGAGAGGGTGTGAGAGAGAGTGGTGAGAGAGAGGGGTTGAGAGAGAAAGAGAGGGGTGAGAGAGAGAGGGAAAGAGAGAGCGGGGTGAGCCATGGGGGTGAGGGGGGAGGAGTTAGAGAGAGAGCGCGGGTTAAGAGAGAAAGAGTGTGAGAGAGAGAGAGGAGTGGTGAAAGACGGTGAGAGAGTGAGGGTTTGAGAGCAAGAAGGGGGTCAGAGAGAGAGAAGGGGGTGAGAAGGAGGGTTAAGTGAGAGGGGTGAGAGAGAACGGTTGAGAGAGAGAGGGGTTGAGAGAGAGACGGGGGAAAGAGGAGGTGTGTGTGAGAGAGAGAAGGTTTGAGAGAGGGGGAGAGAGAGGGGTTGAGAAAGATGAGTTGAGAGAGAGGAGGTGAGGGGGAGGACTGAGAGAGAGAAAGACGGAGAGAGAGAGTGACAGACAGAGATAGAGATAGAGCAAGAGTGAGAGAGAAGAGGTGAGAGAGGTAGTGTGGACTGAGAGAGAGAGAGAGAGAGAGACGGACAGAGAGAGCATGAGCGACAGAGAGAGAGAGAGCACGAGGGACAGAGAGCGAGCGAGAGAGCCCGTGGGATAAGAGAGAGGGAGGCAAGAGAGAGGGAGAGAGGCAGGGAGAGAGAGAGCGTGAGAAGAGGGTGAGAGAGTGAGAGAGAAAGAGCAAGAGGAAGAGAGCGAGCGGAAGAGTGAGAGAGAGAGAGGACGCGAGAGAGAGAGAGAGAGGGGGGGTGAGAGAGTGGTGCAAGAGAGGGGGCGAGAGAGGAGGGGAGAGCGGAGCGGAGAGAGGGGGCGAGGGAGGGGGAAAAGGGCAGGATTGGGGGCAGAGAGATGGGGCAGAGAGAGGGGGCAGAAGGGTGAGAGAGAAGGGGAGAGAGAGGGGGTAGAGAGAGGAGGGAGAGAGAGGGGGAGAGCGGGGAGAGAGAGGGGTAGAGAGAGGAGGGAGAGAGAGGGGATGAGAGAGAGGTGTTGAGAGAGAGGGGGTGAGATAGATGAAGTGCGAGAGAGGCGGTGAGAAAGCGGGATGTGAGAGAGAGAAGGGGTTTGAAACAGAGGGGCAGGGGGAGAGAGAGAGAGGGGTGAGAGTGACAGTGGGGTGAGAGAGTGAGATGGGAGTAGAGAGAGGGGGTGTGAGAGACAGGGGAGAGAGGGGGTAGAGAGTGGGGGCAAGAGAGGGGGTAGAGAGAGGGGAGAGAGAGAGGGGGAGAGAGAGAGGTGTTGAGAGAGAGGGGGGTGAGATAGAGGAAGTGCGAGAGAGGCGGTAAGAAAGCGGGGGTGTGTGAGAGAGAAGGGGTTTGAGATAGAGGGGAAGGGGGAGAGAGAGAGAGAGGGGTGAGAGTGACAGTGGGGTGAGAGAGTGAGATGGGAGTGAGCGAGAGGGGGTTTGAGAGACAGGGGAGAGAGGGGGTAGAGAGTGGAGGCAAGAGAGGGGGTAGAGAGTGGGGGCAAGAGAGGGGTAGAGAGTGGGGGCAAGAGAGGGGGTAGAGAGAGGGGAGAGAGAGAGGGGGAGAGAGAGAGTGGTTTTGAGAGAAAGGGGGTGAGAGAGAGAGGGAGTGAGAAAGACAGAGAGTGAATACAGAGAGAGAGTGTAAGTGAGAAAGAGAGAGTGAGTGAGAAAGAGAGAATGGGTGAGAGGGGGAAGAGACAGGGTGTGATTGAGAGAAAGAAAGTGGGGTGGGGGGTAAGAGAGAGAGTGGAGTGAGAAGGAGATGGTGTGAGAGAGAATAGGCGAGAGAGAGAGGGGGTGAGCGAGAGGGGTGGGGGGAGGGGTTAGAGAGAGAGAGTGAGGGGTAAGAGAGAACGTGTGTGAGAGAGGGTGAGGGGGTGAGAGAGAGAGGGGTTGAGAGAGAGGGGTTGAGAGAGAGGGGTGAGAGAGAGAGGGTTGAGAGACAGAGGGGGTGTGTGTGAGGGTGTGAGAGAGTGAGCGGATGAGAGAGTGAGGGTGGTTGAGAGAGATGGTGGTGAGAGAGAGGGAGTGAGAGAGAGGGAGTGAGAGAGAGAGAGTGAGAGAGAGGGGTGAGAGACAGAGGGGGTGAGAGATAGTGGGGTTGAGAGAGAGACAATGGGATGAGAGGGAGGGGTCTGGGGGTGAGAGAGAGGGGTGAGTGAGAGGGTTGAGAGAGAGAGAGTGTGGAAGAGAGAGGGGGTAGGAGAGAGAGGGGGTGAGAGAGAGAGAGCTGGGTGAGAGGGGGTGAGACAGAGGGGGGTGAGAGAGAGAGGGGGAGTGCGAGAGAGAGGGGTGTGAGAGAGAAAGGGGTTGAGAGAGAAAGAGGGGTCTGAGACAGAGAGAGGGGTGAGAGAGAGGGGAGTGAGGGACAGAGAGGGGTGGGAGAGAGTGAGGGGGATGAGAGAGCGAGGGCGTGTGAGAGTGCGTTTGAGAGAGGGGGATGCGAAAGAGATTGGGGTGGGAGAGAGAGGGGGTGACAGAGAGAGAGGGGGGGAGAGAGAGAGGGGTGAGAGACAGAGAGAGTGCGAGAAAGAGGGGTGATAGAGAGAGGGGTTGAGAGAGAAAGAGGGGGGTGAAAGAGGGGGAAGAGAAAGAGGGGGAGAGAGAGAGGAAGAGAGCAAGACGAAAAGTGAGAGAGGATGCGAGAGATTGAGGGGGGCAAGCGAGGGGAGCGAGGGGGGTGAGGGAGGGGGAGGGAGAGGGGGTGGGAGTGGGGGCAGTGAGAAGGGGAGAGAGAGGGGAGAGGGGGGGAGAGAGGGGAGAGAGGGGGGAGAGAGGGGAGAGAGGGGGGAAGGGGGAGAGAGATGGCGAGAGAGAGGAGAGAGTGGTGAGAGAAGGGGAGAGAGAGAAGGGGCAGAGGGGGGAGAGAGAGGGGGAAGGGGAGAGAGAGGGGAAGAGAGGGGGGAGAGATGAGAGAGATGGGGAGAGGGGGGAGTGATGGGGAGAGAGTGGAGGAGAGGTCGTGACAGAGATGTGTTGAGACAGAGGGGGCGAGAGAGAGGGAGTGAGAGAGTGGAAGTGAGAGAGAGGGTGTGTGAGAGAGGTGGGGTGAGAGAGGGGGTGAGAGAGAGGGGCTGAGAGAGAGCGTTTGTGATAGAGGGGGTGGGAGGAATGGGAGAGAGAGGGTTTGGGAGAGAGAGCTGAGTGAGAGGGGGTGAGAGAGAGAGGTGAGAGGGGGAGTGGGGAGAGCGAGTGAGGAGAGAGGGGGGAGGGGTAAGTGGAGGGTGACAGAGAGAGGGGGTCTGAGAGAGATCACGTTGTTAGAGAGTGGGGGAGTGAGAGAGAAGGGGAGTGAGACAGAGGGGGTTGGAGAGAGACAGACGGGTGAGAGAGAGGGGTAAGAGAGAGGGGGGTGTGAGAGAGAGTGCGAGTGAGAGGGTAAGAGAGAGGAGGTTTGAGAGAGAGAGGGAGAGAGAGAGAGCGAGTGAGGGGGTGAGAGACAGAGGGGTGGGAAAGAGAGGGGGAATGGAAGAGAGTGGGGGGTGGGAGAGAGAGGTGGGTGGGAGAGAGAGTGGGGGGTGAGAGAAAGGGGAGAGATAGAGAAGGGATTGAGAGAGAAAGGGGGACAACAAGAGAAAGACGGATAAGAGAGATGGGACGCGAGAGAGAGAGCAAAAGTAGTGAGAGAGGTGGTGAGATAGACAGTGAATGATGGGTTGAGAGAGAGAGAGAGAGACAGCGAGAGAGAGAGAGAACGAGTGAACGGATGAAAGAGTTAGAGGGGTGTGAGGGAGATGGGGTGAGAGAGTGGGCGGTAGAGAGAGAGACAGAACGAGAGCAAGGAGGAGTGAGGAAGAAAGGGGTCAAAAGAGAGAGAGAGAAATGGAGCAAACGAGAGAAAAAGGGAGCGAGAGAGGGAGTATACAGAGAGAGAGAGAGAGCAGGGTGTGAGACAGAGTGCGAGAGGGAAAGGGAATGAGAGAGAGAAAAAGGGAGCGAGAGACAGAAGGCAATAGAGCGAGAGAGAGGGCGGGATAAGAGAGAGGGCAGGGGAGAGAGGGGTGAGAGAGAGAGAGGGGAGAGAGAGAGAGACAGAGAGGTGGATAAGAGAGAGAGGGTGTGAGCTGGGGAGAGAGGGTGAAGGGGTGTGTGAGAGAGAGAGGGGTGAGGGAGAGGGTGTAACGGGGAGAGAGGGTGAGCGGTGACAGAGAGAAAGGGGTGAGAGAGAGAGGGTGAGAGACAGCGAGGGGGAGAGATATAACAAGGTGAGAAAGAAAGGGGGTGTGTGAGAGAGAGAGGGCTGAGAGAGAGAGAGGGGCTTAGAGAGAGAGAGCGTGAGAGAGAGAGGAGGTGAGAGACAGGGGGTGAGAGAGATAGTGAGTGGGGAGAGTGAGGGAGTGAGTGGTGAGAGAGATGGAGTGAGAAAGAGAGTGGGTGATAGAGGGGGTGAGAGAGGGGTGAGAGAGGGGGAGAGGTGGTGGAGAGAGAGGGGTGTGAAGAGGTGAGAGAGTTAGAAGGGCGTGAGAGAGGGTGTAATAGAGAGGGGGAGAGAGAGTGGGATGAGAGAGAGTGAGGGGGTGAGAGAGAGCGAGGGGAAGAGATATAACAAGGTGAGAAAGAAAGGGGGAGTGTGAGAGAGAGGGGCTGAGAAAGAGGGGCATAGAGAGAGAGAGGGGGTGAGAGAGAGGGGGTGAGATAGGGAGAGTGAGAGAGAGGAGGGATGAGAGTGGGAGGGGAGAAAGAGGGACGGGACGAGAGAGGGAGGGTGAGAGAGAGAGGGGTGTGAGAGGGGAGGGAGGGGGAGAGACGGGGAGCGAGAGAGGGGGGAGAGAGGGGGAGAGAGGGAGGGTGTGAGAGAGAAGGGTGTGAGAGAGAGGTGAGAGAGAGGGTGAGAGAGAGGGGTGGGGGGAGAGAGAGAGAGGGGAAGAGAGAGGGGGAGAGAAGGTTAGAGAGTTAGAGTGGTGAGAGAGGGATGACAGAGAGAGGAGGTTGAGGGGGGTGTAAGAGGAGGGTGGGGGGATGAGAGGGGGCGGTGCGTGAGGGAGTGTGTGGGGGATGGGGTGGAAGAGGGGGTGAGAGAGGGAGGTGAGGGAGGTGAGGGGGAGATAGCGGGGTTTTGAGAGGGAGATGGGAGAAAGAGAGGTGTGTGAGAGAGCTGGGTGAGAGGGCGGTGAGGGGGGCTGAGAGAGAGAGAGGTGGATGAGAAAGAGAGTGGGGATGAGAGAGAGAACTTGGTGAGAGAGGGGGGATGAGAGAGAGCAGAGGGTGTGAGAGAGGGAGATGGGAGTGAGAAAGAGGGTGGTAGAGAGAGGGGAAGAGAGAGAGAGGTTGAGAACGAGGGGGGTGAGAGAGAGAGGGGGTGAGAGAGAGGGAGTCAGAAAGAGAGAGGGGATGAGAAAGAGATAGAGAGAGGGTTGGAGAGAGGGAGGGGGTGAGGGAGAGAGGCTGTGTGCGAGTGTGTGTGTGAGAGAGAGAGTGATAGAGGGAGGTCAGACAGAGGGGATGTGAGAGACATTGGGGTGGGAGAGAGAGGGGGTGACAGAGAGAGAGGGTAAGGGTGTGAGAGAGGGTTTGAGCGAGGGAGAGAGTGAGGGGTGTTGAGAGGTGAGGGTTGAGAGAAGGGGGTGAGAGGGAGGGGTTGAGAGAGGGGGTGAGAGAGCGGGTGAGACAGAGGGTGTGAGAAAGAGAAGGGGTGAGAGAGAGGGGTGAGAGAGAGAGGGGTTGAGAGGGGTGGGTGAGGGGGGTGAGAGAGAGAGGGTTCGAGAGAGAGGTGGAGAGAGAGGGTGGTTGAGAGAGAGAGGGAGAGAGAGAGGGAGAGAGAGAGGGGGTTGAGAGAGAGGGGTGAGAGAGAGAGAGTTCGAGAGTGAGGGGGTAAGAGAGAAAGCGGCTGAGAGAAAGGGGGTGAGAGAGAAGGGGTGAGAGAGCGAGGGGCTGACAAAGAGAGAGAAGGGTGAGAGAGAGCGAGGGGTGAGAGAGGGGGGTTTAGAGAGAGAGGGGGTTTGAGAGAGCGAGAGACAGCGGGTGAGAGAGAGAGGAGGAGGGGTGTGAGAGAGAGAGGGTGAGAGGAAGGGTGAGAGAGAGAGAGTTTGAGAGAGAGGGGGTGAGAGAAAGAAGGGTGAGAGAGAGAGGGGTTAGAGAGAGAGAGGTGAGAGAGGTGTGAGTGAGAGAGGTGTTGAGAGTGAGGTGGGTTGTGAGAGAGAGAGGGAGTAAGAAGGAGAGTGGGGGATGAGAAAGAGACAGAGAGAGGGTGGGAGAGAGGGAGGGGGTGAGAGAGAGAGGGGTAAGAGAGAGGGGCAGTTTGAGAGAGTGCGAGTGAGAGGGTAAGAGAGAGGAGGTTTGAGAGAGAGAGGGTGAGAGAGAGCTAGTGAGGGGGTGAGAGACAGAGGGGTGGGAAAGAGAGGGGGAATGGAAGAGAGTGAGGGTGGGAGAGAGAGTGGGAGAGAGGGGGGGTGAGAGAGAGGTATTGAGAGAAAGGGAGACAGCGAGAGAAAGAGGGATGAGCGAGATGGGACCCGAGAGAGAGAGAGAGCGAAAGGGGTGAGAGAGGGGGAGAGATAGACAGTGAATGAGGGGTTGAGAGAGAGAGACAGAGACAGAGACAGAGAACGAGTGAACGGATGAGAGAGTTAGAGGCGTGTGAGGGAGAGTGTGTGAGAGAGTAGGGCGCTAGAGAGAGACAGAACGAGAGCAAGGAGGAGGGAGGAAGAAAGGGGGCAAAAGAGAGAGAGAGAAATGGGGCGAACGAGAGAAAGAGGGTGCGAGAGAGGGGGTATAACAGAGAGAGAGAGAGTGGGGTGTGAGACAGAGCACAAGAGAGAAGGGGAATGAGAGAGAGAAAAAGGGAGCGAGAGACAGAATGTAATAGAGCGAGAGAGAGGTGGGGATGAGAGAGAGGGCGGGGGAAAAAGGGGTGAGAGAGAGAGACAGAGAGGCGGGTAAGAGAGAGGGTGTAAGCGGGGAAGATAGAGTGAAGGGGTGAGAGAGATAGAGGTGAGAGAGAGGGTGAGGGGTGACAGAGAGAGAGAGGTGTGAGTGAGAGAGCAGGGTGGAGAGAGAGAGGATGTGAGAGAGAGAGGGTGAGAGAGGAGTGAGAGAGAGGGGGTCAGAGAGAGCAAGGGGGAGAGATATAACTAGTTGGGTGAGAAAAGGGGTGTGAGAGAGAGGTGCATGAGAAAGAGGGCCTGAGAGACGCGGTGAAAGAGAGGCGGTGAGAGAGAGGGGGTGAGAGAGATAGTGAGTGGTGAGAGCGAGAGGGAGCGAGAAAGAGTGGATGAGAGAGAGGGGTGAGAGAGAGGGGTGAGAGAGGGGGAGAGAGGGGGGAGAGGTGGTGGAGAGAGGGAGGTGTGAAGGGTATGAGAGAGAGGGTGTAATAGAGAGGGGGAGAGAGAGTGGGATGAGCGAGTGGGGTGAGAGAGAGGGGGGCTGTGAGAGCGGGAGGGGCTTAGAGAGAGAGATGGGCTGAGAGAGAGGGGGTGAGATAGGGAGAGTGTGAGAGAGGAGGGAAGAGAGTGGGAGGGGGAAGAGGGACGAGATGAGAGAGGTAGGGTGAGAGAGAGGGGTGTGAGAGGGGTAGAGAGGGGGAGGGGGGGGGGGGGGGGGGGGGGGGGGGGGGAGGGGGGGGGGGGGGGGAGGGGGGGGGGGAGGGGGGGGGGGGGGGGGGGGGGGGGGGGGGAGGGGGGGGGGGGAGAGGGTGGGGGAGAGAGGGGGGAGAGAGAGGGGGAGAGAGAGGGGGGAGAGAGTTAGAGTGGTGAGAGGAGAGAGGGATGAAAGAGAGAGTGGGTTGAGTGAGGGGGTGAAAGAGGAGGGTGAGGGAGGGGGAAGAGGGAGGGGAGTGAGAGGGGGCGGTGTGTGAGGGAATGTGTGGGGGATGGGGGTGGGAGAGGGGGTGGGAGAGGGGGATGAGGGAGGTGAGGGGGAAGATAGAGGGGCTGTGAAAGGGGGATGGGAGAGAGAGAGAGGTGTGTGAGAAAGAGCTGGGTGAGAGGGTGGTGAGGGGGTGCTGAAAGAAAGGTGGGTGAGAGAGAGAGTGGGGTTGAGAGAGAGACGTTGGTGAGAGGGGGGATGAGAGAGAGGGGAGGGTGAGAGAGAGGGGTATTGAGAGAGAGAGAGAGATGGGAGTGAGAGAGAGAGGGTGTGAGAGAGGGGAAGAGAGAGAGAGAGGGTGAGAATGAGGGGGGTGAGAGAGAGAGGGGGTTAGAGAGATGGAGTCAGAAGGAGAGAGAGGGAATGAGAAAGGGATAGAGAGAAGGTGGGAGAGAGGGTGGGGGTGAGGGAGCGAGGGTGTGTGTGAGTGTGTGTGAGAGAGAGAGAGTGAGAGAGGGGGGTGAGAGAGAGGGGGAGAGAGGGAGGGTTTGAGAGTGGGAGGGTGTGAGAGAGGGACGGGATGAGAGAGGGAGTGTGTGAGAGAGAAGGGTGTGAGAGAGAGGTGAGAGAAAGGGTGAGAGAGAGAGGTGGGGGAGAGAGAGGGGAAGAGAGAGTGGGAGAGAAGGTTAGAGAGTTAGTGTGGTGAGAGGGAGAGGGATGACAGAGAGAGGAGGTTGAGGGGGTGTAAGAGGAGGGTGAGGGGGGTGAGTGGGGGAGGTGCGTGAGGGAGTGTGTGGAGGATGGGGTGGAAGTGGGGGGTGAGAGAGGGGGGTGAGGGAGGTGGGGGGGGAGATAGCGGGGTTTTGAGAGGGAGATGGGAGAAAGAGAGGTGTGTGAGAGAGCTGGGTGAGAGGGCGGTGAGGGGGGGGCTGAGAGAGAGAGAGAGGTGGATGAGAAAGAGAGTGGGGGTGAGAGAGAGAAGTTGGTGAGAGAGGGGGGATGAGAGAGAGCAGAGGGTGTGAGAGAGGGAGATGGGAGTGAGAAAGAGGGTGGTAGAGAGAGGGGAAGAGAGAGAGAGAGGTTGAGAACGAGGGGGGTGAGAGAGAGAGGGGGTGAGAGAGAGGGAGTCAGAAAGAGAGAGGGGATGAGAAAAAGAGTGGGGGTGAGAGAGAGAAGTTGGTGAGAGAGGGGGGATGAGAGAGCGCGGAGGGTGTGAGAGAGGGAGATGGAAGTGAGAAAGAGGGTGGTAGAGAGAGGGGAAGAGAGAGAGGTTGAGAACGAGGGGGGTGAGAGAGGGGGTGAGAGAGAGGGAGTCAGAAAGAGAGAGGGGATGAGAAAGAGATAGAGAGAGGGTTGGAGAGAGGGAGGGAATGAGAGAGAGAAGGGTAGGAGAGAGAGATGGTGTGAGAGAGCGGGTGAGGGGGTAAGAGAGCGCGGAGGTTTGAGAGAGAGAGGTTGAGAGAGGGTTTGAGATAGAGAAGAGGGGTGTGAGAGAGAGAGTGAGAGAGGGAGGTGTGAGAGAGGGGATGTGAGAGACATTGGGGTGGGAGAGAGAGGTGGTGACAGAGAGAGAGAGAGAGAGTGTGTGAAGGGTTGAGAGGGGGAGTGAACGAGGGGTGTTGAGAGGTGAGGGTTGAGAGAAGGTGGTGAGAGAGAGGGGTTGAGCGAGGGGGTGAGAGAGAGGGTGAGACAGAGGGTGTGAGAAAGAGAAGGGGTGAGTGGGAGGGGTGAGGGAGAGAGGGGTTGTGAGGGGGGGTGAGAGCGAGGGATGTGAGGGGGGGTTGAGAGAGAGGTGTGAGAGAGAGAGGGTTCGTGAGAGAGGGAGAGAGAGGGGGTGGGACAGATGGGGAATGGAGAAAAATGGGGTGGGAGAGAGAGGGAGAGAGAGAGAAGGGTGAGAGGGAGAGTGAGTGAGAAAGAGGGGAAGTGGAAGAGAGAGGGGTGGGAGAGAGAGAGTGGGGTGAGAGAGAGTGGGGTGAGGGAGAGAGCGGGTGAGTGAGAGAGTGGGGTGTGAGAAAAAGGGGGAGAGACAAAGTGGGAGTGAGAGTGGGTCAGAGAAAGAGTGGAGGTAAGACAGAGAAGGGGTGGGAGAGAGGGCGTGGGAGAGAGAGAGGTTGAGAGAGAGACGGTGAGAGGGAGATGGGGTAAGAGAGAGAGGAATGAGAAACAGACAGAGAGAGGGTGGGAGAGAGGGAGGGAATGAGTGAGAGAAGGATAGGAGAGAGAGAGATGGTGTGAGAGAGCGGGTGAGGGGGTAAGAGAGCGCGGAGGTTTGAGAGAGAGAGGGGTTGAGAGAGGGTTTGAGAGAGAGAAGACGGGTGAGAAAGAGAAGGGGTGAGAGAGGGGGGTGGGAGAGAGAGTGGTTGAGAGAGAGGGGTGGAGAGAGGAGGCGTGAGAGCGAGGGGTGTGAAGGGGGTGAGAGCGAGGGGTGAGAGGGAGAGGGTTCGAGAGAGAGGGAGAGAGAGAGAGATGGGGATGGGAGAGAGAGGGGTGAGAGAGAGAGAGAAGGGTGAGAGAGAGAGACGGTGAGAGTGAGATGGGGTAAGAGAGGGAGTGAGAAGGAGAGAGGGGGTGAGAAAGAGACTGGGAGAGAGGGTGGGAGTGAGAGAAAGAGAAAGGTAAGAGAGAGGGGGTGTGAGAGAGAGTGGGTGAGGGGTTAAGAGAGAGAGGAGGTTTGAGAGAGAGAGACGGGTGAGAGACAGTGCGGGTGAGGGGGCGAGAGGGGGTGAGATATGGGGTTGATAGAGAGAAGGGGGGTGAGAGAGCGGGGGGCTGAGAAAGATAGAGAGGGAGGGTGAGAGAGAGAGGGGGTTTGAGAGAGCGAAAGAGAGCGGGCGAGAGAGAGAGAGGGGATGAGGGGGTGAGAGAGAGTGTGAGAGAGAGAGGGTGAGAGAGAGGGAAGGGGGTGAGAGAGTGGGTGAGAGAAGGGTGAGAAAGAGAGAAGGGGAGAGAGAGAGAGGGCTGAGAAAGAGAGAGAAGGGGAGAAAGAGAGGGGGTCAGAGAAAGAGTGGATGTGAGGGGTGTGGGAGTAGGGGTGAGAGAGAAGTGGTGAGAGAGCGGGGATGAAAGAGGGCAGGGTGAGGGAGAGGGGGGCTGAGAGAGAGAGAGGGTGAGAGAGAGAAAGGGTGAGAGAGAGAGGGGTTGAGAGAGAGGGGTTGAGAAGAGGGGTTGAGAGAGAGGGGATGAGAGAGAGAGGGGGTTTGAGAGTGAGAGGGATTGAGAGAGAGGGGAGTAAGAGAGGGGGTTGAGAGAGAGGGTGTGAGAGAGAAAGGGGTTCGAGAGAGACGGGATGGGGGAGAGATGGGGATGGGAGAGAGACGGGTGAGAGAGAGAGAGGGGTTGAGAGAGAGGGGTTGAGGGAGGGGTTGAGAGAGGGGTGAGAGCGAGGAGTGAGAGAGAGAGGGTTCGAGAGAGAGGTTTTGAGAAAGAGTGGTTGAGATGAAGAGGGGGTGGGAGAGAAATGGGGATGGGAGAGGGGGTGAGAGAGAGAGAGAAGGGTGAGAGAGAGAGTGGGGTGAGAGAGAGAGGGGGTGAGAGGGAGAGGGAGTGAGAAAGAGAGGGAGTGGAAGAGAAAGAGAGAGGGTGAGAAACAGGTGGTGGAAGAGAGAGAGGTGCCGGAGAGAGAGTGGGGTGAGAGAGAGAGTGGGGTGAGAGAGAGAGAGGGGGTGAGTGAGGTGAGGGAGAAAGGGGGACAGACAAAGTGGGATCGAGAGTGGGTCAGAGAAAGAGTGGAGGTGAGACAGAGAGGGGGTGGGAGAGAGGGGGTGGGAGAGAGGGGGTGGGAGAGAGGGGGTGGGAGAGAGGGGGTGGGAGAGAGGGGGTGGGAGAGAGAGGGGGTGGGAGAGAGGGGGTGGGAGAGAGGGGGTGGGAGAGAGAGAGGGGGAGAGAGAGAGGGGGTGGGAGAGAGAGGGGGTGGGAGAGAGGGGGTGGGAGAGAGAGAGGGGGAGAGAGAGAAATGGGAGAGAGAGAGAGGGGGAGAGAGAGAGAAATGGGAGTGAGATGGAGTAAGAGAGAGAGGGATGAAAACTAGACAGAGAGAGGGTAGGAGAGAGGGAGTGAGTGAGAGAGAGAAGGGTATGAGGGAGAGGCAGTGTGAGAGAGAGCGGGTGAGGGGGTGAGAGAGAGCATGTTTGAGAGTGAGAGGGGTTGAGAGAGAGGTGTTGAGAGAGAGAAGAGGGGTGAGAAAGAGAAGGGGTGAGAGAGAGGGGTGAGAGAGAGGGGGATTGAGAGTAGGGGTTGAGAGCGAGGGGTGTGTGGGGGGTTGAGAGCGAGGGGTGAGAGGGAGAGGGGTTGAGAGTAGGGGTTGAGAGCGAGAAGAGGGGTGAGAAAGAGAAGGGGTGAGAGAGAGGGGTGAGAGAGAGGGGGATTGAGAGTAGGGGTTGAGAGCGAGGGGTGTGAGGGGGGGTGAGAGCGAGGGGTGAGAGGGAGAGGATTCGAGTAAGAAGGGGAGAGAGAGAGATGGGGATGGGAGAGAGAGGGGTGAGAGAGAGAGAAGGGTGATAGTGAGAGACGGTGAGAGTGAGATGGGGTAAGAGAGGGAGTGAGAAGGAGAGAGAGGGGATGAGAAAGAGACTGGGAGAGGGTGGGAAAGAAGGAGTGACTGAGAGAAAGAGAAGGCTAGGAGAGAGAGGGGGCGTGAGAGAGAGCGGGTGAGGGGGGATGAGAGAGAGGGCCTGAGAAAGAGAGAGAGGAATGAGAGAGAGAGGGTGAGAGAGAGAGAGGGATAAGGGGGGTGAGAGAGAGGGTAAGAGAGAGAGAGTGAGAGAGAGAATGGGGTGAGAGAGAGAGCGGGTGAGTGAGAGAGAGGGGATGAGGGAATGAGAGAAAGGGTGAGAGAGAGAGAGACGGGGGTGAGAGAGAGGGTGAGAGAGAGAGAGTGGGGTGAGAGAGAGTGGGTGAGTGAGAGAGAGGGTTGTGACAGAGAGAGGACGATGTGAGGGGGTGTGAGAGAGAAAGGGGGAGAGAGAAAGGGGAGGAGAGACAAAGGGGGAGACAGAGTGGGTCAGAGAAAGAGTGGAAGTGAGACAGAGAAGGGGTGGGAGAGAAGATGTGGGGGAGAGAGAGAGATTGAGAGAGAGGGTGAGAGTGAATTGGGGTGAGAGCGAGAGGGAGTGAGAAAGAGAGAGGGGAGGAGAAAGAGAGAGAGTGGGAAAGAGGGAGGGAGTGAGAGAGAGAGGGTAAGAGAGAGAGAGATGGGCTGAGAAAGAGAGAGGGAGTGAGAGAGAGGGGGTGAGAGAGAGGGGGATTTGATGGAGTGAGAGAGCGGGTGAGAGAGAGGGGATGAGGAGGTGTGAGAGAGAGAGGGTGAGATGAGAGGGTATGAGAGAGAAGAGGGTGAGAGAGAGAGGAGGTGAGAGAGTGGGTGAGAGAGAGAGGGGTGAGAAAGGGAGAGAAGGGTGAGAAAGAGAGAGGAGGAGAGAGAGAGGGCTGAGAAAGAGAGAGGTGGTAGAAAGAGAGGGGGTCAGAGAAAGAGTGGATGTGTGGGGGGGTGAGAGAGGGGGTGTGGGAGAGGGAGTGGGAGAGAGGGAGAGTGGGGGTGAGAGAGAGGTTGGTAAGAGAGCAGGGATGAGACAGAGGAGGGTGAGACAGAGTGGGGATGAGAGAGAGAGATGGGAGTGAGAGAGAGGGGGGTGAGAGAGAGGGGAGTGAGAGAGAGGGGGGTGAGAGAGAGGGGAGTGAGAGAGAGGGGGGTGAGAGAGAGGGGAGTTGAGAGAGAGGGTGTGAGAGAGAAAAGGGTTCGAGAGAGACAGGGTGGGAGAGAGATGGGGATGGGAGAGAGAGGTGTGTGAGAGAGAGAGAGAAGGGTGAGAGAGAGAGTGGTGAGAGAGAGGGGGGTGAGATAGAGAGGGAGGGGTGGGAGAGAGAGTGGAGTGAGAAAGAGAGTGGGCTGAGAGTGACAGCGGGTGAGTGAGAAAAAGGGATGAGAGATGGGAAAGAGAGAGGGGTGAAAGAGAAAGAGAGGGGAGAGAGAGATATGGTTTGGAAGAGCGAGAGAGAGCAGGTGAGAGATAGAGGGGATGAGGGAGGTGAGAAAGAGGGTGAGATGAGAGGGTGAGAGAGAGAAGGGGTGAGAGGGAGAGCGGGTGATGTGAGGGGGGTGAGAGAAAGGGGAGAGACAAAGGGGAGAGAAAGAGTGGAGTTAGAGAGGGGGGGAGAGAGGGTGTGGGATTGAGAGAGAGGGGGTAAGAGTGGAGTTAGAGAGGGGGGGAGAGAGGGTGTGGGATTGAGAGAGAGGGGGTAAGAGAGAGAGGTGGTTTGAGAGAGCGAGAGAGAGCAGGTGAGAGAGAGAGGGGTGAGGGGGGATCAAAGAGAGAGAGTGAGAGAGAGGGGTGTGAGAGAGAGTGGAATAAGAATAAGAGAGATTGGGGTGGGAGAGAGAGGGGTGACAGAGAGAGGAGTGAGGTGGGAGAAAGTGAGGGGTGAGAGATGGGGGTGTGAGAGAGGGGGATGAGAGAGAGGGGGTTGAGAGAGGAGGGTGAGGGAGAGAGGTGGTGAGGCAGAGGGTGTGAAGAGAGAGAGAGAGGGGTGAGAGAGGGGAGTGAGAGAGATGGGGTTTGGGAGAGAGGGGTGAGAGAGAGAGGGGGTAAGAGAGAGAGGGGGTGAGAGAGAGAGGGGGTGAGAGAGAGGGGTGTGAGAAAGGGTAGTGAGAGAGAGGGGATGAGAGAGAGAGGGAGTGAGAGAGAGGGGTGTGAGAAAGGGGTAGTGAGAGAGAGGGGGGTGAGAGAGGGGGTGGTGAGAGAGAGCGGGGTGAGAGAGGGGGAGAGAGAGAGGGTGAGAGAGAGTAGGGGTGAGAGAGAGAGTGGGTATGAGAGAGGGGGGAGTGAGAGAGAGGGGGTTGAGAGAGAGGGGCAGTGTGAGAGAAGGGTGGGAGAGAGGAAGAGGGAATGAGAAGAGAGAGGGTGGGAAGAGGGGGAGAGAGGGGGTGAGAGATGGGGTGAGAGAGAGAGGGGAGAGAGTGACGGGTTGAGAGAGAGTGATGGGTTGAGAGAGAGAAGAGGGTGAGAGAGAGAAGGAGTGAAAGCGAGGGTTGAGATGGAGAGGGGTTGAGAGGGAGGGGGGTGAGAGAGAGGGGCTTTGAGAGAGAGGGTGTGAGAGACAAAGTGGTTCGAGAGAGACAGGGTGGGAGAGAGATGGGGATGGGAGAGAGAGGAGTGAGAGAGAGAAGGGTGAGAGAGAAGTGGTGTGAGAGAGAGTGGTTGAGAGAGAGGGGGTGGAAGAAGGAGAGGGGTGAGAGAGTGGACTGAGAGAGAGTGGGGTGAGAGAGACAGTGGGTGAGTGAGAAAGAGGGGTGAGAGAGAGGGGTGTGAGAGAGAGGGGTGAGAGAGAGATCGGGTGAGAGAGAGACAGGCTGAGAGAGAGAGAGAGGGTGAAAGAGAGTGGGTGAGAGAGAAGGGGTGAGAGAAAAGGGGTGAGAGAGAGGTGAGAGATAGTGAGGGGTGAAAGAGAGAGAGGGGTTAGAGAGAGAAGGCCTGAGAGAGAGGAGGTGAGAGAGACTGGGTGACAGAGAACTGGTGAGAGAGAGGAGAGAGAGAGATTTGTGTTAGAGAGAGGGATAAGAGAGAGAGGGGTGAGAGAGAGAGAGAGGGGTGCGGTTAGAGAGTGGTGGAAGTGAGAGCGGGTGAGAAAGAGACAGGGGGTGACAGAGATACAGGCTGAGAGAGGGGGGAGGGAGAGAGTGGGTGAGAGAGAGGGGGTGAGAGAGAGAGGAGTGAGGGAGAAAGAGGGGTGGAAGAGAGAGCGGGTGAGAAAGAGACAGTGGGTGACAGAGAGACAGGCTGAGAAAGAGAGGAGGTGAGAGAGAGAGAGGGCCTGAGGGAGAGGGGGTGAGTGAGAGGGGGTGACAGAGAAGGGGTGAGAGAGAGAGAGGTGTGTGTGAGAGAGAGGGGTGAGAGAGGGGGTGTGTGAGAGAGATCAGGGTGGGAGAGACTGGGGAGAGAGAGGGGGCTGAGAGAGAGAGAGGGCTGAGAGAGAGGGGGTGAGAGAGAGAGGGGTGTGAGAGAGATCGGAGTGGAAGAGAGAGCGGGTGAGAAAGGGGGGGTGAGAGAGAGACAGACTGAGAGAGGGTGAGAGAGAAGGTGAGAGAGAGGCGTGAGAGAGAGGGGATGAGAGAGGGGGTAAGAGAGAGTGAGTGGAAAGAGAGTGAGGGGTGAGAGGGTGAGGGTGAGAGGGGCGATGAGAGAGATCGGGGTGGAAGAGAGAGCGGGTGAGAAAGAGAGAGGGGGTGAGAGAGAGTGGAGGAGTGAGAGTGGGTGAGAGAGGGGTGTAGAGAGTGGGAGAGTTGGGGAGTGATGGAGAGATGGGGAGGGGTGAGAAAGGGGTGAGAGAGGGGTGTGAGAGAGAGGTGAGAGAGAGGGGGGAGAGAGAGGGGGGAGAGAGAGGGGTGGGGAGGGGAATGAGAGAGGGGTGTGAGAGAGGGGTGAGAGAGAGTGGAAGAGAGAGAGGGGGAGAAGGGGGAGATAGAGGGAGGTGAGAGAAAGTGGGTGAGAGAGAGGCGGAAGAGAGAGGGGGAGAGACAGGGGGAGGGAGAGGGGTGAAAGAGAGGGTGAGAGAGAGAGTGGGAGAGGGGGAGAGAGAAAGGGGGTGAGAGAGGGGGTAAAGAGAGGGGGAGAGAGAGGAGGGAGAGAAAGGGGAGAGGGTGAAAGGGGGAATGAAGCGATAGGGTGAGAGAAAGGGGGTGAGAGGGGGAAGAGAGCACGAGAGGGGCAGAGAGAGAGGGTAAGAGAGTGAGAGGCGGGAGAGAAACAGGGTGAGAGAGATGGGTTGAGAGTGCGAGGGGGTGTGAGCGAGAGAGAGAGGGGGGCAAGAGAGAGAGAAAGGTGCAAATGAGCAGGAGGGAGGGGATGGAAATGAGACAGAGAGTTTGAGAGCGAGAGAGCGCACGAGAAGGGGACAAAGAGAGAGAGAGCGAGCGAGAGAGAGAGAGAGATAGCGAGGAGGCAGAGCGTGATAGGGAGAGATAGAGGGCGATCCAGTGACAGAGGGATGAGAGAGAGAGGGATGGGAGGGGAGAGAGAAGTCGGGTGAGAGAGAGAGTTTGGGTGGAGAGTGAGTGAGGGGGTGAGAGAGAAAGAGAGGGTGAGAAAGAGAGAATGAGAGTGAGGGGGTGAGTCCCTCACAAGTTGATGTGAATGAAGCCTAGAATGTAGCTGTTCCTTCCCCAGCTCTGTGTCTATGTCCTGTCTTCCAGGTCTGAATACAAAAGGTCACTAACCCCTCCCTGTGCTCTTCACTGTGAGTGATCTTACCGACTGCAGGATTTACTGAAGGCTCCAGACATCCCTCTTCATGTCTCTCTGACTGACCAACCGTCTTTGATGTGGTTATGGACGAGACAAGAGTTAGGAATTCGGCTGAGACAGGAACATCCAGATGACCTACAGGAGAAAGAGAAACAGACAGAATGGGAAATTAGACTGATGCAGTGAAGGTTACACATGGAGAATGGCACTGAGTCCACAGAGATCTGGAAAATCCCAGTCTCCATCCCTGGCCTGTGCTGCTGCGTCTCTCTGGAATGGAGAATTCTGTTGGCTCAGGAACTGGAGTAGCTGCAAGAGTGAGAGACGCTGACAGAGGCAGCAATCAGACCCACACAGTGAGGGATACCACATGGAGAGAGACTGAGTGATATCAGCAGAGTGCAGGAATGTATCAGGATCACACAATGGTCATGATAAAAGGGTTGTGATTCATGGTGTAAGGGGATCAGTACTCAGTGACGGTTGACCTACGAGTGGGAAAGGTGATGGCCTCGTGCTATTCTCACCCGACTGTTCATCCAGATGTTAATGCCAATGTCCAGTATAACCCATCTAACTGCTTAATATCCTTTTAGGAAGGAAATCTATTGTAGACAGCGGGTCTGGCCTACACATGATCCAGACCCAGAGCGATGGGGTTGACTCTAAACTGCTGTCTGTAATGATCCAGCAAGGCACTCAGCTCAAGGGCAGCTCGGGGTGGGCATGCGATGCTGGCCAGCCAGAGACAGCAACATCCCATGAGTGAATTAAACACAACACTGCTGGGAGCAGTGTCCTGGTCAACCATGTCGGTAGGCTTATGGACAGGGCTTTAAACTGACAGAGAGGATGCAGGGCCAGGGTTCAGTTGAAAGGAACTTTCCAAATCCAAAGAGAAAATGGTGATGTAGCTGAAGACAAGCAGAAAGGAACAGGAAGAGACAGAGTTTAACTGAAACTGTACATCAGTGAATTGGACTGTGACAAGAAATTGTGGAAAGAGTCAATTGTAATGTTCTTTTTTGGACTGGATAAAGTCTCTGCAATAAGGAGGATGGACTGGGGCACAGAGATAAATGAGATTTAGTGGTGACACAGTGAACAAAAGGTGGAACATGAATATTTTATTGTTCACCTCCTTGAGGGGTGTCAGGGAGTGTAGGATGGGTAACCCTGACAGTAATGGGTAACAAAGGCATTACAGAGAAAGCATTTGGCCTCAGATGATGAAGCTGAATCAGCGTGAATGCAGATTCTGGGTAACGTGTCAACAACACAAGCAGGAGAACAGTTTAGAGGCTGCCTAACAACATTTCATTGCTCAACCCTGTTACACATTCCAATGTATTCCTGTGTAATACAAAGGCACTGTGATAATTCTGGGAGACTTCAGTCTTTGTATAATCTGGGACAGTCACATCGGCAAAAGGGATGTTCTCCGAACTCCTCTTTGGATGTTTGTGTCAGTGTTTCTTTGAATAACACGTTGTGGAAACGGCCAGGGAGGTGACTATCTCAGACCGTTGGGTGATGACGCTGTGGGAAGGAGTAATGTCACACTGAGATATCCTCTGGGAAATTGTAGTGTAGTGGAATTCAGCAAGATGATGGATTGTTAAAGTGACCATAAAGCACACCCAACAATCACAACCAAAGCCATTGACATGTGTTTGAGAGGGGAACTGACCAAGGTAAACAGGGGAAACAGTGAAGTGAATGGCTGGAAATGGACAGTGCAAAACATTTACAGTCAGAGAGATGGACAGCACAGAAACAGGGCCTTCGGTCCAACTCATCCACACCACCCACATATCCTAACATTATCTCATCACATTTGCCAGCACTTGGCACAAATCCCTCTCAACCCTTCCTGTTCATATACCCATCCAGATGCCTTTTAAATACAGTAATTGTACCAGTCTCCACCACTTCATCTGGCAGGTCATTCCATACACGCAACACCCTCCACATCAAAACGTTGTTCCTTACGTTCCTTTTATATCTTTCCCCTCTCATCCTGAACCTAGGCCCTCCAGTTCTGGACTACCCCACCCCAGGGAAAAGACCTTGTCTGTTAATCCTAACCATGCCTCTCATGGTTTTATAAACCTCCATATGGGTTACCCCTCAGCCTCAGACATTCCAGGGAAAACATCCCCAGCCCATTTAACCTCTCTCTTTAGCTCAAATCCTCCAATCCTGTCAGCGTCTTTGCTGTTAGTGTGGATGGGCCAATTTGGGCCAAAGAGCCTGTCTCCATGCTGTAGAACTCTATGACTCTATGAACATACCCAGGTGTCCCATAATACAGAAGCAGCCAAAACCATAGGAACACAAGCCGGTACAAATGTGAAACAGTCCTGCAGAATTTCACAGGAAGCCAGCCTGGCCTTGCAGTGAAGGATTCCTGGTACAGGAGCTGTGGTGAGATGCCCATAGAGAACCGGGGAAGGAAGCTGGAAAGATCACTCCACTGTCGATAGCCTGGAGGACCCCCAGCTGGGATAAGGCCGCTGGGATCCGGTCACCCCAGGGAAAACTACAGGCTGTGACAGAGCTCGGTCTCCTACGCAATGAGCAGGACAGAAGGTTGCAGGAAAATCTCACCAACATGGGACTACTCCAGTTCCAATTGGGAAGAGCCCAATCCAGTGAAAGGAGGGTCTCTGGGGATGGGGAGGCAGCCTCAGGTTAGATTGACAATCTGGAAGGACAGTGTATGAGCTCCAAGCAGCTGCATGGGTCCTGTACACCTGCAACATGGAGCAACACACATCAGGCCCTAGTAGGGGGTGTCAGGAGCAAATACAATCCCTAGGGAACTAGGAACCCTCCCAGAATGGGATAAAGTGTGCCTTCGGGGTTCTACCTCCCCAGGGAGATAACGACAGGCCCCACACTGACACATCCACACCCTCTCACAGATGGGGACTCCCACTGCCTTGTTCTCAGGTCACTGCATCTTTTGTCCCCATCCCTGAGCCACAGACGGACCCAGATTCCATGAATCCTGTGGTTCCCCAGTGTAAAGCAGCTTATGGTCTCACTCCGTACACAACAGCCATTCCAGGCACCCAGCTGGTGGGCAGCACCAAAAAGGCCACTCTGTTTGATCCTGTCTCAAACCCAGATACATTTTTGGATGAGATCGACCGACAGTCTGTCATACACGGACTGGATGCTGACAAACAAATTAAATTAATCACCATGTGACTTTGTCCACCAGGCCATTCAGCCCTCCCTGAGGGACAACAGTGAGGGAGGGGCATCCTTGATTGAATGAAGGCAGCGGTCCTCACTGCTCGAGAGAAGTCCCATCCCGGATTAGTGACAAACAGCGTAAATATTTGTTCCAGGAGAACACACACACTAACATGTCTCACTGTCAGTTACAGCAGCTCACCAAGGACTGGGTTAATGACAGCTGTAAGGACACTTTCAGTGGGGCACTGGGCTTGGTGCGAGGGATTCCAATTATCCCAAGTGACAATGTTAGGATGGGGATCTTTGAAGTCGAAAGTATCGGAATTACATTAAAGAAGGTATTTGGATGGGTTATCATGATTCCATCCCACATGCTGTGGAGATAGAGGGGACATTGACAAGGACCACACTTACGTAAATGTGAAGGAACAGGCCAGACCATGGCATTCCCACCGCCTGTCATTAACGAATTCGGCTCCTCTCACATCAAGCAATGGTCCTAACCACACTCACCTTGATATATCTCGGGATACCGGTGGTTAGGATTGCAGGCTGTAACAGATGGGTACGATCATGGTGAATAATGCCTGGACACACCCCCAGGGACTGGAAGGTAGATGGAACTCCCCGGGTGATCACCTTAGTTTCATTCATTTGCAGTGTTTGAGTGTTCCTGGCTGGGCCCAGTATTGATTGCCTGTCCGTAGCTGCTCGGGAGCTGGTTTTGGTGGTGAGCTGCACATTGAACTGTTGCAGGTGGTGGACCCACAATGTCCTTAGGAAGGGAATTCCTGGAGTTTGAGCCAGGAGGTCTCATTCACTTGCATTTATTCTGCTCACCGGATGTAGGCTATGCATCACAATTCTGTATGGATTCTCAGAACAGAATATGTTTTGTCGAAACAGTTTGGAGAGCGACAGTCGCTCAGTGGTTAGCACTGTTACCTCACAGTGCCAGAGACCTGGGTTTGATTCCACTCCTGAGCGACTGTCTGTGTGGAGTTTGTACATTCTCCCTACATCTGTATGGGTTTTCTCCCACTGTTCAATGGTGGGCATTTTTGACAGATTGCCCATAGTGTCGAGGGATATTCAGGTTAGCTGGAATAGCCATGGGAAATGTAGGGTTTCACAGATATCATCAGGGGATAGATCTGAGTTGGATTCTCTTCAGAGGGTCTTGGGGTCTCGATGGGCTGAAGGGCCTGTTTCTGCTCTGTAGGGATTCTATGATATCACTTATCAGCCATATGACAATCGGTTTGACCAATGTACAAAATGGTTTTCGCTCAAACAGCAGGCTACTCTGACAAAAAACATAACCAGCTTTTAAAATTAGGTTTGTAATTCATTGTATAAGCTTCTTTCTATTCAAAAGACTGGGTGGGGGAGGGGGAATGGGTGAAATGTTCCTGCCTCCTTGCTAAAACACAGATAGACAGCTAAGAGATGCTGGGTATATTGGACAAGTTATACTCCCAAATCACAAAAGCCAGACAGCAGCCAGATGGTTATCCCATCAGCATAATGTAAAAGGCAACAGTTCCCCTGGGCAGACATATCCCTAATAACGTCTCCACCAAACAAAGGAGGGCCCAGACAGGAAGGTACCGGGTCCTGCTACACAAAGAAACTAACAGGAACAAGCCATCCAAATGATTAGCAACGCTTCAAACTATTAACTGATTCTTTGAATTGGCCAGAAGTATAGAAAGTTCTGGGAAACCATCCAGAAATGAACAAAACCAGGGATCACCTGCAGACTGATCTCTTGAATTTTCTGGAGACTTTCTGAGGTGACCAACATGGCAAGAGACAGAGACCAGCTCACCATCCAGAGAGAGGGAGAGAGCGAGGGAGAGAGAGACAAGCTGAAGGAAACCTCAGGAGCATGGGAGAGAGGGAGTGTGAAAAACCATTGAGAGAGAGAGAGCTGGAACCAACTGGAATACTGAGTGTCACCCCTTCAGTCTGTCCATGCTTTAACGCCTGTTTGTCTCAGTCTGACTTCCCCTTCTCTCTTTGTCCTTCTCTCTCCCTGTCTGTCTCTTTCTCTCAATCTGCCTTTCTCTCACACCCTCCCTCTCACTGTCTGTCTCTGCCCCATCTTTCTCTCATCCCCCTTCTTCATCTCCACTCGCTCTACCTCTCTCTTTTTTTCTCACCCTCCCTTTCTCTTTTTCTTTATTTCAGACCTGAAAGTGCTCACCCAATTTTGACCCCGCTAAAAACATTTGCCCCTCATTTTAACTCTCCTCAGAAATTTATTCCCTTCCCCAAAAACCTTCCCTCCCAAATACCTACCTTACCAACTGTGCCCCCCTCAAATATTTTGCTGCCCCCAACATTGCTGTGATCCCCACTCCCTGTGGCAGAGGGAAATGAGTGGAAAAGTGTGGAGCTGGAAAAGCCCAGCAGGTCAGGCCTGACCCATCGACTCTCCTGGCTGACCTGCTGTGCTTCCCCAGCTCCACACTTTGTAACTCTGACTCTCCAGCATCTGCAGTCCTCACTTTCTCACACAGGTAAATGAGTCTGGGTTGACTGACTCGCCTGAGACGATTTTAATGTACAGCAAGATCCCAGTCCGAGAATTACAGAAGGTTTACATCACAGATGGAGTCCTTTCTGCCCATCATCCCCCCTCCCCCATTAAATGATCCTGGACCGGTTCAGGACCCTCAGGATTGGCCCCTGAATGGCCTCATTGACTATCCTTCCTGTGCAGACCTCTTCACAACCCTGTCTCAGATTTTGCATCACATGTTATCCCTCCCTCCATCTCTCTCTGACAACAGCCCCTCCTTTCTCCAGCAACCCCAAAACTCCATCAAACCCTCCCCCTGTCTCTGGCTGTCCCACTCTCTCCTTGTCTCCCACTCTCCCCCTTCCCATGCAGACTCACAGTCCCTGGGCTGGAGGACATAGTGCAGAGACTAACTCACCTTTTGACTGACTGCTGTAATGCACAGCAAGATCCCACTCTGAAACCGTCGCCAAGTACACACACTGTCCTTCTCCCTCAATAGATGTCCTTCCCACTCTCTATCTCCCTGTCTCACTCACTCTGTCCTTTTCTCACTCCACCTCCTTGACTCTTACTGCCCATTTCTCTCTCTCCACTTTCTCCATCTCCACTCTCTCCATGTCTCTCTCTCTTTTTATCACTCTCCCTTTCTCTTTCTCTTTTTCTTTATTTCAGACACACTCAGAAAAGTACTTCATGTTCCTTCCACTCACCCCCTCCCCACAGTGGGTGTAAAACCTAGGAGAGACCAGGCACTGAGGCAAGCTCTTCCCAATGCCCCTTCCCCCAGTCGCTAGGACAGAGCAGAGGGGTCCAGGGAGAAAGAGGGAGAGCAACTACACGAGAGAAAGAGAGATGGATGGATAGACAGTGAGAGGGAGGGAGAGAACAAGAGAAAGACAGGCAGGCAGAGGGGGGTAGAGGAAGTGAGAAGAACTGAGAGAGAGCAGACAGAGACAGAGAGAGAGAGAGAGAGAGAGAGAGAGAGAGTTAAACTCCAGGAAGAGAAATACAATGTCAGACAGATACAAGGAGAAAATGGGAGGAGAAAAACAGGGAGAGTTCAGGCAGACAGCAAGACAGAAATCCCAGGGAGAGATATAGGACAGAGAGAGAGAGGAGTTACAACAGCAGAGAGATAGAGCTGAGAGAGTGGGGTGGTAGTGGGGGCTATGATGTTGCTAGAGTGATGTACAGACAGGAATAGCAAGATCCCACAGAGCTGAGAGACAGATGCAGAGAGAGATGAGTTTTGTGAAAGACTGAATGATTAAGCATTCCTGAAAAACCTGGTGAGGTGACAAAGGGGGAAGGGAATCTACTGGGAAATGTAAACAGGACAGAGATGTGAAGGATGGTGAGAGATAGGGATTGAAGGAAAGATGTGGGAGAGAGAACTGGGAAAAACAAAAACAGACATGAGAGCTGCAGAGAGAGAGGGAAGGAGTGAAATCTGTGGGATCAGATCCCTCTCTAGCATTTTGCTCCTTTGTCTCTCCCCGTTCCCACAGACGGCCTGAATCCCACAATTTGTGTGTGTGTGGTGTGTGTGTGTGTGTGTGTGTGTGTGTGTGTGTGTGTGTGTGTGTGTGTGTGTGTGTGTGTGTGTGTGTGTGTGTGTGTGTGTGTGTGTGTGTGTCAGTGTGTGTGTGTTTGTGTGTGTGTGTGTGTGTGTGTGTGTGTGTGTGTGCTCTCGTCTGATAATTCCTTATCGCAGAATAATTTGATTCTCTGTCTCTGTACTGTCCAGGTTTCAGCTCCCAAATCAATACTAAATCATTCACGATTCTATTGAATAGTAGAGCAGGCTCAAAGGGCTGAATGGTCTCCTCC